>NC_092178.1:25643376-25810876 GCF_045791955.1 Oncorhynchus clarkii lewisi
TTACAGAGTTGACACAAACAGAAATGTATTTGAGATGTCTTTTATGCAACACAATGATACATTGACGTGTCTTTATACAATATTTACAGTAACAATGACTTTTCTAGGACTACTGTCCATCCCTTCCCTTCTACAGTAAGCCATTTAAACTTGAACAACCATTTTAGTAAAGGGTGCAAAATGTAACTAAATGACTGGATAAGTTTAGAAATGTCACGTATTCTCCCTCTCCGGCCTCTAGGTTATCAGGCTGCTGATTATCCCGCACACCTGTCACCATCGTCTCGCACACCTGCGCCTCATGACATTCACCTGGACTCCATCACCTCCTTGATTATCTTCCCTGTATCTGTCCATCCCTTCTGTCCATTGTGCTGAAACACAGTTTCACAGATTGTGGCTTTGGATTGATGATTTAGATGTTGACTTATGAAGTGGATAGCGCCAGGGGCACAGTCTTAGTGTATATCATCTGGTTCCTCTAACCTAGAAGGTGTCAGGATCAGCAGGTCAGGTACCCAGGGTGACAACATAGCTGATTTACTATTTGTTGTAATGTCAGGTAGCCTAGCAATACACTGCTGTTTCATGAGATGTTTTCATCTCATGTTTAATCATGTTTCATCAGGAAGTGTTTGATATATAAATAGACTAATATTTTTGAAGTATAGTAGGGCTCCAGACAAACGTTTACCCCCCGGGTGCCACTGGAACTAGTTTGGGACCTGAATACCAGTAAAGTAGTTCACTGCTGGAATATGAGAGCGAACGTCTCATTATATTTTGATAGCTTCTATACTCTCACAGGCCTGTATACTAGCTCAGAGGGAAAAGTACAATAATTACAGGTATATGACTAAGGAAAATCCTTGTTCTACTGAGGCTATATCATCAAGCCATTTAGTCTCCTCAAACCTGTCTGCTGTCTGTCTCTATGTCTCTCTCTCTCTCTCTCTCTCTCTCTCTCTCTCTCTCTCTCTCTCCCTCTCTCTCTCTCTGGTGTTACCTGGTGTAAATACAAGCGGCTGTTTTCAGTCTGTTTCAGTGGGTTTTGTGTTGCCTGGTGTAAATACAGTGCATTCGGAAAGTATTCAGATCCCTTCCCCTTTTCCACATTTTGTTACGTTACAGCCTTATTCTAAAATGGAAGCAAATCAAACATTTCTACACACAATACCTCATAATAACAAAGCAAAAACAGGTTTTTAGAATTTTTTGCAAATTTACTAAAAATGAATAACAGAAATAACTTATTTATATAAGTATCAGAACCTTTCCAATGACACTCAAAACTGAGTTCAGGTGCATCCTGTTCCCATTGATCATCCTTGAGATGTTTCTACAACTTGATTGGAGTCCACCTGTGGTAAATTCAATTGATTGGACATGATTTGGAAAGGCACACACCTCTCTATTTATGGTCATACAGTTGACAGCGCATGTTAGAGCAAAAACCAAGCCATGAGGTCGAAGGAATTGTTCGTAGAGCTCCAAGACAGGATTGTGTCGAGGCACATATCTGGGGAAGGGTACCAAAAATGTTCTGCAGCATTGAAGATCCCCAGGAACACAGTGACCTCCATCATTCTTAAATGGAAGAAGTTTGGAACCACCAAGTTTCTTCCTAGAGCTGGCCCGAACAATTGGGAGATAAGGGCCTTGGTCAGGGAAGTGACCAAGTACCCGATGGTCACTCTGACAGAGCTCCAGAGTTCCTCCAGAGTGCCAGACAGAAGCCACTCCTCAGTAAAAGGCACATGACAGCCTGCTTGGAGTTTGCCAAAAGACACCTATAGGACTCTGACCATGAAAACCGAGATTCTTTGATCTGATGAAACCAAGATTAAACTCTTTGGCCTGAATGCCAAGCGTCACATCTGGAGGAAATTATGATCTACAGTCAATCAAGGATTACAAAAAGAAAACCAGCCCAGTCAACGACCAAGATGTCTTGCTCCCAGGCAGACTAAATAACTTTTTTGCCCGCTTTGAGGACAATACAGTGCCACTGACACGGCCCGCAACTAATACATGCGGACTCTCCTTCACTGCAGCCGACGTGAGGAAAACATTTAAACGTGTCAACCCTCGCAAGGCTGCAGGCCCAGACGGCATCCCCAGCCGCACCCTCAGAGCATGCGCAGACCAGCTGGCTGGTGTGTTTACGGACATATTCAATCAATCCCTATCCCCGTCTGTTGTTCCCACATGCTTCAAGAGGGCCACCATTGTTCCTGTTCCCAAGAAAGCTAAGGTAACTGAGCTAAACGACTACCGCCCCGTAGCACTCACTTCCGTCATCATGAAGTGCTTTGAGAGACTAGTCAAGGACCATATCACCTCCACCCTACCTGACACCCTAGACCCACTCCAATTTGCTTACCGCCCAAATAGGTCCACTGACGATGCAATCTCAACCACACTGCACACTGCCCTAACCCATCTGGACAAGAGGAATACCTATGTGAGAATGCTGTTCATCGACTACAGCTCGGCATTTAACACCATAGTGCCCTCCAAGCTCGTCATCAAGCTCGAGACCCTGGGTCTCGACCCCGCCCTGTGCAACTGGCGCAGCAGCGCCTCTTCAACCTCACGAGGCTGAAGAAATTTGGCTTGTCACCAAAAGCACTCACAAACTTCTACAGATGCACAATCGAGAGCATCCTGTCGGGCTGTATCACCGCCTCGTACGGCAACTGCTCCGCCCACAACCGTAAGGCTCTCCAGAGGGTAGTGAGGTCTGCACAACGCATCACCGGGGGCAAACTACCTGCCCTCCAGGACACCTACACCACCCGATGTCACAGGGAGGCCATAAAGATCATCAAGGACAACAACCACCCGAGCCACTGCCTGTTCACCCCGCTATCATCCAGAAGGCGAGGTCAGTACAGGTGCATCAAAGCTGGGACCGAGAGACTGAAAAACAGCTTCTATCTCAAGGCCATCAGACTGTTAAACAGCCACCACTAACATTGAGTGGCTGCTGCCAACACACTGACTCAACTCCAGCCACTTTAATAATGGGAATTGATGGGAAATGATGTAAAATATATCACTAGCCACTTTAAACACTGCTACCTAATATAATGTTTACATACCCTACATTATTCATCTGATATGTATATGTATATACTGTACTCTATATCATCTACTGCATCTTTATGTAATACATGTATCACTAGCCACTTTAACTATGCCACTTTGTTTACATACTCATCTCATATGCATATACTGCACTCAATACCATCTACTGCATCTTGCCTATGCCGCTCTGTACCATCACTTATTCATATATCTTTATGTACATATTCTTTATCCGCTTACACTTGTGTCTATAAGGTAGTAGTTTTGGAATTGTTAGCTAGATTACTTGTTGGTTATTACTGCATTGTCGGAACTAGAAGCACAAGCATTTCGCTACACTCGCATTAACATCTGCTAACCATGTGTATGTGACAAATAAAATTTGATTTGATTTGATGATCTTTTTCAACGGCAGGGACTGGGAGACTAGTCAGGATCGAGGGAAAGATGAACGGAGCAAAGTACAGAAAGATCCTTGATGAAAACCTTCTCCAGAGCGCTCAGGATCTCAGACTGGGTCAAAGATTAACCTTCCAACAGGACAGCGACCCTATGCATACAGCCAAGACAACGCAGGAGTGGCTTCAGGACAAGTTTCTGAATATCCTTGAGTGGCCAAGCCTGAGCCCGGACTTGAACCCGATCGAACATCTTTGGAGAGACCTGAAAATAGCTGTGCATGAGAGGATATGCAGAGAGGAAATGTTATCTTTATTTAACTAGGGAAGTCAGTTAAGAACAAATTCTTATTTAAAATGACAGTGGGTTAACTGCCTTGTTCATTTTTTACCTTGTCAGCTCAGGGATTTGATCTAGGCCCAACACTCTAACCACTAGCCTACCTGCCACCCGGATACAGATGTGCCAAGAAGACTCAAGGCTGTAATCACTGCCCAAGGTGCTTCAACAAAGTACTGAGTAAAGGGCCTGAATAGTATTTTTTTTTTGTTGTTAATTTTACCCCTTTTTCTCACCAATTTCGTGGTATCCAATTGTTGTAGTAGCTACTATCTTGTCTCAACTCAACTCAACTCAACTCAACTCCCGTACGGGCTCGGGAGAGACGAAGGCTGAATGTGAAGTGCTCCTTTTTTGACTGATCAGCTTCCCTATATGTGTCCAAGGTTTTCCACGTAGGAAGGAGCCCCTCTCTGGGTAGCCAGAACAAGAGCAAGGACAAGAGCCAGCCAGGGCACCAGCCCAGCGTCTTGTCTGTCCGGCCAGTCTGAGGGGGCTAACCAGAAGCTGTAGGCCAGCAGACTATAAAATGGGGTAAACAAAGGGGTTGGGCCGGAGCTGGGGGCTTTTTACTGCATTCCCACGCCAGCAGCAGCAGCCACTCACTGAGAAGTGCTACCTGGAAAACGCAGGCAGGCAGGCAGGCAGGCAGGCAGACAGGGCTCCCCCTCCCCTCCCAGTCTACACCCATCTACCCCCATTCTCTACTACCAGCTGCAGGAGTAGACAACCAATCCAAGGCGAGTGCTGCAGCCCAGGTGTACAAACACTAAACACAGACCCAGATCAAAGGGTCTCATTAAAGGATAATAGATAGACCCCCCCCCTTCAGGTTTGTACCACAGCAGGAGTCTTCTCTATATCAATCCCCTTCCTTAGGCTATACCTGCTAGAGCTCCCCCTACTGTCTGGTCAATGCAGGGGCAAGACAGTCACTTCGAGTCAGGCAACACTGCCCCTATTGGCCAGTTACTCAGCTTTGCTGAGATTATAGGTGGTTTGCTTGTGTACAAAGGCCTTACAACTCTACGTTACTATCACCCAGGACTTTACGTGTTGCATTTGTATTCACACAAATAAAGACACACAGCAGTACTGAGCTAAATAGATTGTCCAGAACGATTATTCACTCTATCCAGCAATTTTGGACAGCAAATGCTAACTGGTACTTGGCAACAGTGGATTTCGGCCTATCCGTGTATTCACCCACACCTGTGAGTGAGCAGTGAAACTGTATAGGCCTCTTATAATAAGATAAACAAATGGAAAAATATAATCAACCAGATGCTGTGTCACTATTACCCAGATGTGCTGGGTATTACATCAGCTTTACATAGCAATGATAAATATTCACAAGAGGGTAGATACTTCATAGCAGAATCATCCTTAAGAATGTGTGTGTCAACTCAGGCAGGCTCTCAAAAACAAGCTGTAAACAATCCAATCAGAACACAAAAGAAAGAGGCACTGCCACATCGTTTGATTTAGATTCAGAAAGCTTTATTGATAGATGTTAGTGAGTCAGGCCTGGGAAAGGTCTGTCTGTCTGGACTGAACGGACCTCAGAGGCCCATACCAGCTCCTGTGTGTCTTTGATGGGGAGGCCCTCTCTTTGTAGTCGGCGTGTTAGTCAGTAAAAGTTAAAGGGCCTAAATGGTCCCTAACAGGAAGCAGTTTACATGGTGATGCTCAAGCTGCCTGTGGCCCCTATTGTTCCAGGGCCCCTCACCACTTCATTACTATTTCCATAAGAAAGGAACAGTAATTTGCCCTTTTCTTCTGGTCTCCCTTCATCTTGGTGGAGTGCACCTCTCTCTCTCTTTTCTCACTTTTTCCTTCTCTCGTCCAACCTACCCATTTATCGGGTGGAAATCTAAGGGTTGGTTATGTAATCTTTAAAGCATTTAAAAATCACGGAGACCAGTTATTAAAGATTATAAATAAATCAAACTGTATAATGTAGAAGCATTTGTCTGTTTTGGGATGAGAAGTAGGACTAACTTGTAAAGCATATTGACCTGAGAAAGTCAGCTCTGTCCATTGATGAAGGAGGGGTTATTATGTGAAACTTGATGTCTTCTGAGGAGTTTAGCATAGCTGAGCTGTGCACAGAGAACAGTTTCAAATCCTGACTGACTGAAGGGACACTGTGACTGACCACTCTGTTCTCTGACCATTCTGTCCTCTCACCTGGATGGAGAGAAGGCTAGTGTAGAGAAGTCTACCAGCGGAGTTACAGAGACCATTGTGGAGAGCGTTCATAGGGTTTCACAGAGATAGAGAAGGAAAGATACTTTCAAGACAATATAGAAATATTGGTCATCCACATTATAAGGCATGGATGGTGTTCAAAACCAGAAAAGTTGACCATATAGTGAATCCCAGCTGTGGCAAAGCACATGAAGGAAAGAAACACCCCCACCCCCCCTCAAACACACAACCCACCCCATACTCCACCCCACCATCCCCTTCCCCTGCCCTTTATCCCACACTTTGAACTCCTGAAGTGAGAAGGGGAGAAATGCAGCGAGAGCAGAATTAATCTATGCGTAGAGAATGATGTGTAACCTCTCCAGTTAATCCCATCAACCTTGGCGCATGGACACATCCTGGGACACATGCAAACACCGATCAAACATGTCCTCTCTTGCTCACACCTGGTCGGATCCCCCAGGATCCCCATATATCCCACTGGGTGGGCAAATACCCCTGAGTCTCCTATGGTAGCCCTCAGTCCTGTAAACCTGTGAACGACCTTAGTATTACCCACAGATATAATGCATGACACGTCTAGTGCACAGAATTACATGTGTTTAGGAGTGTTTGCATGGTTGAATGCGGCAGATTCTGTTTTCAGCCCAACAGTAGCCCTGTCCTGCTTTGCCCCTCTATTTACAGGAGTAGGTGGTTCCCCCTCACTATTGAATGTCACTTGTCAACATGAGGTGAAACAGTCTGTCATTATATCATCCAGGGTGGTTATAATTCCAGCCATAACACCTCTATGGTTCTATCTCTCTATTTCTCTCTGTTTTCCGAGGGTCTTAGCCGGAAGGCTGCTTGTTGTTCCTCGAGTCTGAGAAGGGGAGAGCGGCCAGCAACGGACCCCCTCAGTGAGTTGGGCTGTTTTACCCACGGCCCCATGCTGACCCTGACAATAGAACCAGGATGGAATCCTCGTCTGACCTATTGTTGCAGGGGGAGCCAAAGAGGCTGGTTGAGGTCCAGAGTATGTACTCAAAATGTGTCTCAGAGAAGGAGTGCTGATCTAATAATTATGATCTAAAAGGCTTAACAGATCCAAGATCTGCAATCCTACTCTGAGACGCTTTGCCTCCACCCGAGCAGGCCTCCTTATTACACTGTATTTGCTTTGGAGATGATCTCATCCCAGGTGACCCTTAATAGGTTACTGGCTCCTCTTAATGATACTCCTCTATTCCTTTACAAAGCCATCATTTTTGGTTTTACATACTACCTATATACACTACCGTTCAAAAGTTTGGGGTCACTTAGAAATGTCCTTGTTTTTGAAAGAAAAACTTTTTTTTTTGTCCATTAAAATAATAACAAATTGATCAGAAATACAGTGTAGATATTCTTAATGTTGTAAATGACTATTGTAGCTGGAAACAGCAGATTTTAATGGAATATCTACATAGGCCCATTATCAGCAAACCATCATTCCTGTGTTCAAATGGCTCGTTGTGTTAGCTAATCCAAGTTAATAATTTTAAAAGGCTAATTGATCATTAGAAAATCCTTTTGCAATTATGTTAGCATAGCTGAAAACTGTTGTGCTCATTAAAGAAGCAATAAAACTGACCTTCTTTAGACTAGTTGAGTATCTGGAGCATCAGCATTTGTGGGTTCAATTACAGGCTCAAAATGACCAGAAACAAAGAACTTTCTTCTGAAACTCGTCAGTCTATTCTGGTTAGAGCCAGTTTGCGCTGTTCTGCGTTATACGAGATCATCAGTTTCTTGGCAATTTCTCGCATGGAATAGCCTTCATTTCTCAGAACAAGAATAGACTGGTGAGTTTCAGAAGAAAGTTATTTGTTTCAGGCTATTTTGAGCCTGCAATTGAACCCACAAATGCTGATGCTCCAGACACAACCCAACCAGCCGCACTGCTTCTTAACACAGCGCGCATTCAACCCAGAAGCCAGCCGCACCAATGTGTCGAAGGAAACACCGTGCACCTGGCAACCTTGGTTAGCGCGCACTGCGCCCGGCCCGCCACAGGAGTCGCTGGTGAGATAAGGATATCCCTACCGGCCAAACCCTCTCTAACCCGGACGACGCTAGGCCAATTGTGCATCGCCCCACGGACCTCCCGGTCGCGGCCGGTTACGACAGAGCCTGGGCGCGAACCCAGAGTCTCTGGTGGCATAGCCCTTAACCACTGCGCCACCCGGGAGGCCCTGATGCTCCAGATACTCAACTAGTCTAAAGACGGCCAGTTTTATTACTTCTTTAATCATAACATCAGTTTTCAGTTGTGCTAACACATTGCAAAATAGATTTCTAATGATCAATTAGCTTAATAAAATGATAAACTTGGATTAGCTAACACAACGTGCCATTGGAACACAGGAGTGATGGTTGCTGATAATGGGCCTCTGTAGGTCTATGTAGATATTTCATAAAAAGTCTCCAGCTACAATAGTCATTTACAACATTAACAATGTCTACACTGTATTTCTGATCAATTTGATGTTATTTTAATGGACAACATTTTTTGCTTTTCTTTAACAAACAAGGACATTTCTAAGTGACCCCAAACTTTGAACAGTAGTGTTTCCAAATAACTAATTTGATTGAAAAATATAAACGCAAAGGGTGTAAAGGGTTGATCCCATGTTTCATGATCTGAAATAAAAGATCCCAGCAATTGCACAGTCACAAAAAGTGTATTTTTTATTTTGTGCATGAATTTGTTTATAATAGATCAGGGCCTAATTAATGTATTTCTATTGACTGATTTCTTTATATGAACTGTAACTCAGTAAATTCATTGACATTTTTTATATTTTTGTTCAGTATATATATTTGACTTGTTTATAATGAATACAGATTTCCATTACCTACCGACAATGTAGTCTTATTTCTTTTCATTTACCTGATCAAATGGATGGTAGAAAGCTATAAAGAAATGCTGCTTTTAGAAGTGAAATACCACTCATTGTGGTGAGATTGTATGAACACCAAGAGCAATATTCCATAAAGAATTGTACCTAAACATACCTAAAATCATAAAAAAACTGGGACTTCTAATCATATTTGTGCAGTTAGTATACCCTTGAGATTTATTTGAAAAATCTCCTCTTCAGCGATGTCAGGCTCTTAATCTAAAATACCATGACAACCTCATCTAGTAACCTGGTAATATTAACTCAACCTTTCCCAACCTATGAACTACAAATATCGATGTCATCCACTCTGTAAACGGATGTTGTCTGCTTGCTCTAGCCCTACCTGGTACATGCTCCTGACTCTATATACCTCATTCAATATCAGATCATATTTATAGCAATTCATAGGAGATCCATACAACCTCTAGTCTCAAAGCCAGGACACGTTACATAATTGCAACACATGGTGACTCAACATCTACAAGTTTCATTTCAAACACATTGAATATGTCAGTCAGTTGGGAGCCCTTGGGCCTGAGGCTTGGAAGTCATCCAAATTCAATACAACTACCTGTTAACCTGGCCTTCAACTACGTTTTACAATTGTACACTTTCAATTCATGGGTAATAAAAACATGAGAACAAATAAAAAATGTGACATTTGCTGCATCTCGCAACGTCTCTGAAAGCTCTTGTAACATTTCACAATGAACTAAATGCCTAATCTGCATCTTAGCTAATCTCACATGGTATTTCAGTTATTTTTCTCTTACATTAAAGTACCGATGATGCCAGATTTCAATGAATGTGGTTTGAATTCATTTATTTTAAAAGAAAAAACGCCAAACATTTCTTTAAAACATCCAGAACACAGTAACAAATGCAACACAACAAAGATGGGAGTTATTACAGTCGTCAAGTTTCTGTCAGTCACAGGAATGAGACTAACAAGAACCCATCACTTTAGGACTACAGAAATGGGAAGACAAAAAGGGTGATGAAGACAAAGAGAGAGAAAGGGCGATGAAGAAAGAGAGAAAGGGTGATGAAGAAAGAGAGAAAGGGTGATGAAGACAGATAAAGAGAAGAGAGATTCAATTCAACTGTAAGATCGGCGCCGGAGGTTGGTTTTGATGAGGATTCATAGTCGTCGTTTTCCTGGGCAGAGTAAGAGTGCAGAGGGGTATGGAGGGTTGGCTGGGGAACGACAGTGACATCTCTTAGCTGAACTTGGCTTTAGAGAAGTCCATCTCTGGGTGCTGCGACATGAACCTGGAACACAATGGGGGGGGGGGGGGGGGGTCACATCCTAGAGTCTGAACAGTGAGAGAGTAGCCTGGATCCAGGCTACAAGGGTTTGGCAATGACAACGATCATAGGCGTTTGCAAGACTAGCCATGTTTAAGTCAGATTACACTGGATAAACTCATCCCAGCATTGAGCCCAGTAAAATGACAGTGGAGAAAGCCAAGCTGGTACCAGCACAGTGAAGCCAGTTACAGATGCACTGAAGTGGACATTTTCTATGACACCGATAGGTCAATATTTTCTTCGCAATATTGACCTCTCCCTTCATTTTCTCACCTCCACAACAGGCCAATGCAGATATAATTTAAGGCTTTTAAATCGCCCGATACCGACATGGTTAAAAGAACACCGTACAAAGTAACCACATCAGACTAACACCCATTCATAAAGGATTTGGATTTCCTCTATTGTGTCACACAGTAATGAACAGAAGTCTAACCATAGTAAGTGTACTAGATCTTTTGAATAGGACACTTTCATAAACAGAAGAAGTGTGAGACGTGGCAGAATGACATCACACATATAACCAGCCAACTTATTATTGGCCTCGCCTCGTCATGACCAGGACAGGGGGTAGAAGGGATTAATAACATGAACTTTGATAAGAGACTGTTCTCTACATCCATCTCCGATGGCTCCTTCCCTTAAATAGGGTTTCTAGTAAGCCACAGGTGAACAAGGGTAACCTAACGCTGGCCTTGCTCGTGACTGGGACTAGAAGGGATTAATAACCTCCACAGTGATAAGAATGTCCTGTACATCCATCTCCAATGGTTACGGCTCCTTCCCTCTATCCCGTACACACCCCTTATCACTGTGTAATGGTTCTTCTACCTATACTAGTCTAGTGAATCATACAGAGATCATTCAGGCAGTATTTGCCAACTATCAGTAATGGACCTCACATTGCTCAGGTCACGTCACTGGGAAATAAGGACATGGTCATTGTCTGGTCATGCAATCTGTCGAATACAGAGCATATTCATAAGACGACGCAGTATGTAAAATGCATATAACTTTGTTCTTGAATAAATAAATAAATAAATAACAGGGCACAAACTATGCAATCCACCTGCTCATAACAAAAAGGTCAACAGTGGGAGACATGCACATTGAGACTGACTGTACAATGATGGCCGAGGTCAGCGTGGGTCCCTGACTTTGAATAGGGATAACATATAATCCATAATCCACCTGCTGAAAAGGAGTGCAGTGGGTGACACGGGGCATTATGATGGTCGAGGAACAACAAGTGAGGTCAGCTCTAGTCTCCGGACTCAGTTGGGAAGCTGGTACAGACGTCTCACTATCTGTTTATGGCTGCAATGATTGTGTGACCTGACCTTGACAGGAAACAGTAGGAGGCAGCCGCTTTTACATTCACCTTTTCCTCGTTTCTATGGCTCTGTTAAACTATCCAGTATATTGGAACATGTTTGACAATAAAAAGAAAAGCACCAAGTAAAACTATAGAAAGTAAACAACAGACAGAACATTGTCTTGTCAGTAGGTATATAACATGAAGTACTTTTCTAATGTTCAATTCTGTCAGTAGATTACCAGTAGTTAAGTCCCAGTGATTATTGGGATAGGTCAAACATTTCACTGTCTATGTTTTTATTTTCTTTATTTTTATTTAACTAGGCAAGTCAGTTAAAAATAAATGCCTTATTTACAATGATGGCCTACCCCTGCCAAACCTGGACGACGCTGGGCCAATTGTGTGCCGCTCTATTAGACTCCCAATCACGACCGGATGTGATTCAGCCTGGATTCGAACGAGGGACTGTAGTGACGCCTCCTGCACTGAGATGCAGTGCCTTAGACCACTGTGCCACTCTGGAGCCCAATGTTAAGAAAAGTACTGCACTACTTAAACTGTGTCATGATGGACATGCTATATGATGGTGCTATAAGCAATGTGCTGAAAGCTACTTTTTGAGGATGTCTTGTTTCTTCTGCTCTTCGGAGGTGGGTAGACCCATGGACTTCTGTCTCTGATCATACATCATCTTCTCCACCATACCACGGGTCTCCCCATCCAGATCTGACAGCTGAGACAGCAGGAAGAGAGAGAGGGTGAGAGGGAGGAATATAGAGAGATGGAAGAGGAGTGAGAGAGATGGAGAGTGAGGAATATAGAGAGATAGAAGAGGAGCGATAGAGAGATGGAGAGTGAGGAATATAGAGAGATGGAGAGTGAGAGGGAGGAAAACAGAGAGATGGAAGAGGAGCGATAGAGAGATGGAGAGGGAGAGGGAGGAATAGAGAGAGATGGAAGAGGAGTGATAGAGATGGAGAGTGAGGAATATAGAGATGGAAGAGGAGCGATAGAGAGATGGAGAGTGAGAGGGAGGAATATAGAGAGATGGAAGAGGAGCGATAGAGAGATGGAAAGAGAGGGAGGAATATAGAGATGGAGAGTGAGAGGGAGATGGAAGAGGAGAGATAGAGAGATGGAGGGTGAGAGGTTAGGAATATAGAGAGATGGAGAGAGAGAGGGAGGAATATAGAGATGGAGAGAGGGAGGAATATAGAGATGGAGATGGTGAGAGATGGAGAGTAAGGGAAAGAGCTTTAGTAAGTGGGAGATAAATGACCCTTTATTCTTTAAATAAAGTAGAATAATCACATGTTCTCTTGCAATATATAGTGAGCCTTGCATCGGTAGCTTGGCGTTGGTTACCTTCGAGTTCTCTGGACAGATCTTCTTTGTATTGAGTTCTGGATCCGTGGTCACCAACTTATTCCACCACTCCATCTTGTTGATCTGAAACAGACGCAAGGCATGATTTAGTGTATTAAAAGGTTTCAGAGTGAAAGAGATGTTTCATCTCAATGAAACCCCTTGTAATACAAGATAAATAAAAGCAGTACCTTCTCCAGGTGAATGGTGACCACCTTGCCGTCCTCAATGAGCCAGGAGCTCTCCTCCACCTTGACGTGGTTGTAGAGCTGTCCATCGATCACAGGAGGATGGCCCTTCAGACCCACCTTCAGCACACCACGCTGGATGTCCACCACCACATCCTTCCCCTTCATACGGAACTTCACATCAAAAGGCACCACCAGCTGAGGGGGCGGGATAAAGGGGAAAACCCAATTAGAATGAAGGCACCACCAGCTGAGGGGGCGGGATAAAGGGGAAAACCCAATTAGAATGAAGGCACCACCAGCTGGGGGGCGGGATAAAGGGGAACACCCAATTAGAATGAAGGCACCACCAGCTGGGGGGCGGGATAAAGGGGAAAACCCAATTAGAATGAAGGCACCACCAGCTTGGGGCGGGATAAAGGGGAAAACCCAATTAGAATGAAGGCACCACCAGCTGGGGGGCGGGATAAAAGGGAACAACCAATTAGAATGAAGGCACCACCAGCTGGGGGTGGGATAAAGGGGAACAACCAATTAGAATGAAGGCACCATCAGCTAGCAAGATAAAGAAGAACACACAGAATGCCTGATTACCTTTTCTGCCCAGATTACATCTTGCCCAATACTAACCCAATCCCTAGCAACTGGGGGCAGAAAGATAATCATCCGCTCTGAAATAGAGGAGCTGCCCAGCCCATGCATAATGTGCAAAAATGAACAGAGAGCACAAAATACCCCTTCATAGTTAAACAATCATGCTACAGTTAAACTTTAATATCCATGCACTAGGGGATACTAAAACCAAAGGCAAATAAACTCACGTCCACTTCAGACAGGGATTGTGTCCAACGATAGTTGGCCAGGTCAGCTCCATTGCCTGCATTAGGTTTAATCTTGTCCTTGTCTTTCTCATCTTCTTCTCCATCGGAATCAGTCTGGCAGAAATCAACTAGTTATGAATTTGCTTCAATTGCCTTCAACATGCATAAAATACCCTTGTGCTGTTAACTATATGCATACGTTTTCCCCCCTAGTTTATTTCCCAAGTGAGATACCCCGCCTATATGATAGCAGGGGAAACAGTGATGTCTCACTACAGCTCATTTATCTACTGAGGCATCCCAACCAAATCTCTTACCTCCTTCTCTCCCTTCTCTCTCCCTTCCTTCTCAGCTTTCTCAGGTGGAATTTCTGCATTTGTGTTTGTGGCCTCTTTCTTCTCCTCTTGTTTCTTTTGCTGAAACCAAGACAAGACAAAAAGACAGACATCAAGCTTCATCAAGACAAAGACTAGGATGGTCCCCGATTAAAAAAACCATTGGTTTACAGAGGGTTGTCTGTTCTTTACCAAGTGTTGTCTGTGTTTTGTGCTCATGCACATAATTACGTTACCCAACCTTCCCCAGTAAAACTAACCCTGTCTGAATAGGATACAATAGAGCCTGACCTATAGCATATCATAATAAAATCAATAAATTGGTTATAACAAACTCTGAACACCGTAACACGTGATAGCAAAATTGATGCAGAGGACGTGACGAATAAAATTTAAACTGGGGAATGTTTTCTGGTTGCTCAGGAGGTAAAGGGAAAATCTGATGTGTGGAATAAATGTGACTAGTTGTGTAAAATCCCAGAGATCAAGAAAAATACGGTAAGGAGCAAATGATGCATGCATATTATGTGTCTTAAACAGGTGCTGTATCGATTACAATATGAATTTTCTGACCGTTTGGAACAATGTAAACACTAAGGTAAAAGCGTACCAGAGAGTCTGCTCTAACATTTTTATGTTAAGCCTTTATTACAGTAAAGACTAAAAACAGTTGCATTCATTCATGAATGCAATTTCCCGAAAAGGAAAAGTTTATTTATTGCATAAGCTAATTATTAAATGCTCGCTTTAGTGTATTTAAAAAAATGTCATGCTTGATTGCGTTTCAAATCATGAATGACTCGTATGCTGTGTGGTGACATGAACGAATGAATGATTGATACAGTAGCCTATAGAAGTATTGAAATATAGGCCTAAGTTAATTACAGTATAAGACTAAACAGGATGCCCTAGAGCTCGATGGGGGTTATACAAGGCTGCTATATTAATCCTACTAATGATAATGACATTACTTATCATCATTTTTTTTATTTTTTTTATTTCACCTTTATTTAACCAGGTAGGCTAGTTGAGAACAAGTTCTCATTTGCAACTGCGACCTGGCCAAGATAAGGCATAGCAGTGTGAACAGACAACACAGAGTTACACATCATAATAATAATAATAATAATAACAACAATGAGATCAAGAAAAAGGAGGGGTTTTGTTATAAATATAATTTCCCCAACAATTTAGAACAGTGTAAAGACTAAATCAATTATACATAATACTAGAAAGGCTGTTCTAACTAAAATTACAGCGAAGCAAAGATTAAACACCGTCTAAGTTGTGAAATTGTTTACTCGACATGTCGGTGAGTGTGGCTTGGTAGTCACGGAATCAGTAGGCTATTAAACAAACACTCAAACAGGCAACATAAGCAAGATCTGTCTTATTTCTGTAGATATATTGATGATTTATAAAGACAGGCACATTTAACAGTTAGGCTATTGATTATAGACCTAATTAAGTTGGGGTTTCCTCTCTCCTCACTTTTCTTAGACAATAAGTCCAGGGCTGTTTTCTTCTCTCCTCATTCTGCTGCTGTTCTCCACAGCATTGTTCTCAACATCAATAACTTTGCAATTATGCACATAGCAACATTGTCTAGGAAAAGGCACCAATTCAACAGCACACTGCTGTGTTTCAGAACCATGGAAAGCGACCGGTAAAACGTGCATTTGTTATAAAATAATATTATTTTTATTAGTGTTTCAACATTGTTCTTATGTAATATAACCATATACAATTTCAGTTTAATATGTCTTAGACTGATGGACTGTGCCATCTCCAAGGCCTCCACAATGGATCAGTTCACTCAGCGTGAATCAGACGGTTGATATTTTCTGCTACTACTCGACTAAAGAAATCTCAGTCCGCCAACAGCCTATCGACCAAACAATTGACCAGTCGACTAAACGGGGTCAGCCATAACAAAGACAAACCGTTAAATCTAATGTGTATAGCACATCAAACATTCATAAGTGACAACACGTTTTTCTTACCTTGTCGATTTCAGACTGAAGTCTCTCTGCCTCTTCGTCTGTCAGTTCTTTGATTTTGGGCTCGTCGTCTGCTTTCTTAATCTTATTTTTCTCCTCTTCTTCAGCTAGCTTAGCAGCCCTCTCTGCCTTCTCTCTCTTCTCCTTCTCCTGTCTCTTCTCCTTCTCTCTGTGGGCCTTCAGGGCAAGACCGCTGTGTTGGGCAAACGACTCCTTCACCAGCTGGGGACAGAGGTATTATTACTAGGTAACACAGCCACAAAGTCATAAACCCCTCTTAATTCTCCTCTTCAAATCTAATTTTAAAACCTGATCCTAACCCCAATCCTAACCTTAAAACACCTTTAAAATGTTTACTATATACCCAATTTTGACTTTGTTACTGTGCTAGTTCATAAGATTAGACATATTAGTTCAGCATCTCTTGATGTATGCATTTTTGTTCTGTTAGGTATCCAATTTTGGACTCACCTTCTCTGGTGCACCTGCCTCGCCACCCGTGAAGAAGTCTGTTTTACGCCGGAGGAAGCTGAAAAACGTGTTTACTAACTGTTGGACGAACAAATATTACATTAGAGATGATATATAGCGAACCTGCGCCTTATAGGACTCACAAGCCTATTTGTTATGGCTTACTAACGGTACCACACCAACATGCCTAAACACTGCTAACTAGCCTATGGTTAACGATTACGCTACTGGTGTGATATTTAATATATGCGACTAACATTAGCTACATGTTTGTGGTGTTATATGCATGGTGCAAACGCTGGACATTTTCCCATCCCCCATATAGCTAACTTAATTAGCCGGCTAGCCAGTTGTTGATGAATTTGCTAGCTAATGTTAGCATGCTATCAAACTGTAATTTACCTCTTGTACACCTCCTTCGTGCTGTTGTGCCATAACAAGCAACATCCCGTCATACTTTTCATCATCACCCATTTTCTGTTCTAATATATATATATCCTTTTATATATATATAAACTTGTATGAAAATATAATTTGAAACGGACAGGCTAGCAGCAACAGGGAGCAATGTAAAGTCACGTTGCTGTACTACTTCCTGGAAACAAGCACCGCCTTGTTTCTAAGAGAATGGAAAGTTTGATGCAATGGGAGGCCAAGCTTTTAAATGACAACCAAACAGCCAATTAGATCGTGTTACATGAACGGATATGGACACATTCAAATTTTGACGGGGGGAAAATAGGAATATTCTAGATTAGAAATGAGTGTTTGATTGATGGCAAAAATATTGCTAATTAATTATGCCATAATTATCGTATATTCATTTTATTTCACGATTACACATTATTTCTTCCTTAATCTGTTATAACTGTGCATTTTAATAAATTAAAATGTATTTATGGAAAGACATTTTTACATGCAAACAGATGATTTGTATGCTCAAGGATAACATTCTGATTCTGAAATTCTTTATTGTAGCCATTATAGCTCATTTCCCCACCTCTGAATCAGCAATGATCCTATTGAAAATGTTACATATAATAGTTGTAGAACATCTTTCTAATTCTAACCCTCATTTATTGTCCATGATAGTGATTTAGCCGGAGATATCGCTGATGGATAGATGTCATTGACCAACAGCTCTTTGACCCAGATAACATATCTGTGGCGCCATGACTGAACTATTCAAATAAAGTGAAATAAGGGTCACAATGACCATCACACAGAGTTATGTTGAGTGATATGCAACATGAGTGGAAAGATTAATGTTTTCTATGTTGCATAGCCTATTTGCAAAAACACATGTAAGGCCAAAAAGAAAGTAGGCTATTGATCATGATAATAAAATTATATCTATCTATGTGATTAGGATCTAGGATCTAACAACTTCTGTTGTTTTCCTAAAATTATATTACTCTTTGTCAATACCAACATTTATGCTGCTATCCTATGATCCTAAGTCTGCATTTACCCCTTAACTAGCACGTAATCGAAGACTGAACCAAGGCTGTGTGTTGGGGTAGCAGTCTGTATGGGAGCATTGACCCTGTCCTTGGTAGCCTGGTACAGGCTGAGTTAGTAACTGCAGGTAAACATGATAAATGACATTGACCCCAGAGCGCAGCCGGCTTCCTCACATCTCTCCCTCCCTGCAGGGCAAATGTCACAGTTGTTATGAATACGCCCTATTACCTCGCTCCACGTGGATAGAACCCAACGCAGCGAGCAGAGCAGTCCAGGGTCACTCTGTTTGTTCTCGGGTGTGTGTGTGTGCTCTGAGGGGGAGGGGTCAAGGCTGACTTGTCACACACAGATCAGAGAAGCGTGTCCTATCTTCCTATAAATAGGACTTGGGCTACTGGAGTTGTCAGACAGTCAGAGCTGCTGATCACACTGCTGGACAATATTTCAAAGAGAGAATGTGGCTATTCTCACGTCTGTAGCATAGCTCTGTAAAGCCTCCGCACTGGGGACATCTTATCATCTACTGATTGATTGATACTTTATTGATCCTCAAAGGAAAATTCATCATGATGTTTCCACTTGAAGAGATGAAGACCACCTGTCACTGTTCAGGTTACCGGGAGCAACAACATCAGCCTCACACCATCCTGTACAATATCCTGAGCCGGGCGGACAGTAACTACAACAACAACAACAGTCTGATCAACAACAACCACGTGAACCAGTATGACTACAACATGATAATGCCTCACAACTGTCATTGTGAGCGGCGACGGGCAGTGTGTCTGAAGAACCCTGAGGGAACCTGTCAGGTGGCGTCTGATGTTCTGGTCAAAACCATCCGCTTCATGAAGAGTTTACCCTCCTTCAGTCAGCTTCCAGTGGAGGATCAGCTATCTCTGCTGAGGGACTGCTGGGTGCCCCTGTTCTCTCTGGGCCTGGCCCAAGAACGGACTGTGTTCGAGGTGATGGATGTACCACAGGCTAGCATGCTGAGGAGGATTCTCCTTAACAGTCAGGGGCCACGGAGTGAGGAAGAGCAAGAGGAGGAAGATGAGGGGAAGAGGTCTCTGCCCACGCTGGCTGGGGTGCATAAACTCAGATCCTGTCTGAACAGACTGTGGACTCTGAATCTCAGCCCAAAGGAATATGCCTATCTGAAGGGTGCTATGCTGTTCAATCCAGGTAAAGCTCTTCTTCTCAGCATGATATGGTCTACTGTGGAACTCCAAATCTACCTGAACTGACATTCTATTAATTTCATTCGATTGAAATATTTGAAGCAATCAATGGCATAATCAATTATTATTTAACAATCTAACATGACAAATGATGGTATACAGCTTCACTCTTCAGTCACATTAGTGTTAAACTGCTGATGGTGGAATACAGTTGAATTGACATTCCATTTACCCCAATTCCTCTTAACAGACGTCCCAGGACTGAGCACCACTGTGTTTATCAACAGTCTCCAACAGGAGGCCCAGAGAGCTCTACAGGAGGTTGTCCTGACCCTTCACCCAGGAAACTCGGGTCGATTCAGCCACATCCTACTATCGACTTCTGCCCTACAGGCTGTCAGCCAATCACTCATCACAGAACTGTTCTTCAGACCTGTTATTGGTCAGGCGAATCTGTTTGACTTGTTAAGTGAGATGCTGTTTATGAGACAAGAGTACAGCTGAAAGTTTGTGCGTGTGTATGGGGTATGTGTGTGAATTACATTTTAGGTTATTTTCTACTGACAAATATGAATGTGAAGATTGCAACTAAGCAATACAAGTTTTATAAACAAAATGTTTCAGTTTCTCTCTTCTTTACACATATTTAATCACTCTTCTATCATTCATTTTTGGCATACATCTGACAATTTATCAGTGGTGTGATAAAAATAAATGAAGTGAGAGCTACTGTATTTTCCACTGATAGAAAAATCATGGACTTATTGTACTCGCTCTTAGCATATGTACTCTGGCTCCTACTAGTGGTTTCCTACATGCAACTACAAACATGTTGTGCTGTATACCATACAGAGAAGTACAGAATGGAAAGTACCAAAAATCCCTTGAGTGATATTACCTGGAATTGAACATTTCAACACATGATAAGGGAGACAAAATGTGGCATTGGGCCATGTATTAATACTCAACTAGCTCAACAATGTGTAAACAGTTATCCATTTCCTGTAAACCTACCTCTTATCAATTTCCTGTCTATGGCCAGAACCAGATTAACCTGTTTTACATGAACAACCAAACATGTAGTCAGTCATCCTGTTACAGTTATTTGGTGGCCTGTATTATTTTGTCCTTGACAAAGATAAAAGTAATCCCCAGGGGGCACAAATGAACACCCCGTCAGTGTGCACCTGCCAGAGATGTCTGTGTAGCGTAAGTCTTAAATGTGGGCCTGTTCAACATGGCAAAGCATTACAGAACATTCAGACAAAAATGTATTGAGTAGAATCAAAAATATGCTTGCCTTCCATTGTAAGAAAACATTATTGTGTCAGATCTTTTCAATCTTCGACATGCTAAAAGTTTCACCTCACAGAACCCCCATTGGCTCTCACAGTCTGCATGTTGTCAGACATTCTTCCATTTTGATACATCAACTCTATAGAACTGAGGTGAAAATAGACGAAGAGTATTGTGTGTGATTATTGTGTGACTCAAGTCTAGTCATGCGAAGGGAAAAGGCTATTTAGAAAGAATGAAGACCCAGACATACACAGAGCTTAATGTCAACACACAAAACGTAGGACTGACTTCTATTGGTGAGCTAATGAAAGGCGAGGTAGTCACAGTTTGACATCTTTTTTTAAATTACAATGTAAGTCATTAATTTACACATGCTTAGAGTGGCAGATCCTAAATTCCACATAAACCCACTTAGTCTCCCCTTGTGCAGAACTAAAATTAGACTTAAGTGGAAGTTAGAATTTTCCCCATAGAGAACAACTCATATCCTTTATACCAACCACAATAAAACATTAGACCAAATGTGCAAGAATCGCATGTCATTAACGCCATCACAACTTCATTTGTATGTCACTTTTTTAAAAATAGTTATAGAAAATCACAGAATTGCATACATTATAAAAGTTCATTTCACATATGTACTCATTGGAGTCTACAATAATATCATGTTACAACATTAGCTGGGCCACATGCTCGCTAAAGACTTTGAAGCATAACCCATTTTAAAGCAATCTCAACATATTAGGATTAAAGTTATGTATAGTAGTACGATTTTCCCATGGCATCAAAAGATACATCTACAATTGTTTTTCACAGTCACCAATAAGCCAATAACAACATCCATTGTCTTTGATGTGTTCTTTCTTCATAAGTTCCGAGTGGTTTTTGGCCTCCAGTACATTCCAGGTTGGTTCTTGGTGTCGAAACCACTGCATTATTCACATGGGTTAAACCTTACGAAGACTAAGACCGTCAGGTCCAAACACAGCACAATAAAACCGTGGCGCAATCAAGTGTGCGGTTATCTATATTTCTTGGGTCAGTTTACTTTACCCTGCAAGTCCCTGGATGCAAGTACACTACCTTGAAACTGGTTCTTGTGTCAGTGTTGGGGGTTGACCTGATAAAGCAGAAAGAGATCAAACAGCAGTGGAGAGTGGGGTTTCATATTAACACAGATAGTTGTTATTCAAGGATAAAGGGACATATAGCACTAAAGTAATATGAGGGCGATAAGAAGAACGGACATCAAAACAGGAGGAGCTTCTCAAAGGGTCTGATAAGTCTACAGTAACTTCTCTCTGAGACAGACCAACCCCCAAACACGGACGCAATATGTCAGAATCAAAAATACATTCACTACCCTGAGTGCATTATAATCCTTCAAAATACAGATGACACGATTCATAGTATAGTCTTCAAAGTCATGGTCTTTGGAGTAGTTTGCATATGCGTAATACTCCTCCCACCTAATTTACCAAGTGCAATTCTCTGGCTCCTTCAAGGTCCCAACACAGAATTCAATAGAACATACAATGTGTAACTATGGGTCCCAACCTCTCCAGCTGGGGACTGGTGAGATGCTCCATGGCATCAGGAGTGTTGAGGATGAGTCATCATGTTCTGACCGTGGTCCAGGGCAGGGGCATGCCAAACGCAGAGATCTGATGCTAAGAAATTTCGGCTTAAATCAAAATATAAAGGTATGAGATATATAATAGAACAGACAAACTTCATTGTCAACGCAATGAGGAAATTTGGCTTCAAAGTTCACACATAAAATGCAAA
The DNA here is from genome assembly GCF_045791955.1 of Oncorhynchus clarkii lewisi. Taxonomy (NCBI): domain Eukaryota; kingdom Metazoa; phylum Chordata; class Actinopteri; order Salmoniformes; family Salmonidae; genus Oncorhynchus; species Oncorhynchus clarkii. The sequence continues at coordinate 25,665,884 of NC_092178.1, forward strand.
TGACAACGAAAACATCAGGAGTACCGTAATTGCTGGACTATTAAGCGCACCTGAATATAAACCGCACCCACTGAATTATAAAAAAATACGTATTTTGTACATAAATAAGCCGCACATGTCTATAAGCCGCAGGTGCCTACCGGTACATTGAAACAAATGAACTTGGTCACTATCTTCCTCCTCCTGTGCACTGAAACCACTGAAGTCATCTCCTTCGGTGTCACAGTTAAATAGCCTCAGAATTGCTTCATCCGATGTTGGATTGATTTCATTGTCGCTCTCGTCACTTTCATCCGGAGGCAAATTCCCCGCTGAGCTCATGCTGCCCCTTCAACATGCAGCAGTCCAGCCTTTCGAAACCCGTTGATGATAGTGGATTTTTTGACAATGCTCCACGCTGTCAGGACCCACTGGCAGACTTGACCATAAGTTGCTCTTCGCATGCGGGCCGTTTTAGTGAAGAATTTCTCCCCACTTGTCATCCAAGCCTCCCACTGAACACGGAGCGCCACCTTAAATGCACGATTTACACTGATGTCGAGTGGCTGCAAATAATTTGGGCCATCTGCGTTTCTTCCCTCTGAAAACTTTTGTTGTCTTTTTGCACTGAGTCAGTTCCTCACGCTGCTGTTTCCAACGTCTTATCATCGACTCATTAAGGCCAAGCTCCCATGCAGCAGCTCTATTTCCTTTTCCAACAGCCAGATCGATCGCCTTCAACTTGAAAGTTGCATCATATGCATTGCGTGTCTTTGCCATGATGAGGGTGACAAAATTACTACCGTAATCAGAATGATGGGAAGTTTGAGCACGCTCGATTTACGTCACATTATGTGACGGTGCTCAGTTTTTTGGCGGCATGAATCTTGTGAAAGTGGGAAAAATCCATAAATTAGCCGCGTCATTGTATAAACCGCGAAGTTCAAAGCGTGGGAATAAACTAGCGGCTTATAGTCCGGAAATTACGATACTTTGTCATCAACTTACAGTGCCTTGCGAAAGTATTCGGCCCCCTTGAACTTTGCGACCTTTTGCCACATTTCAGGCTTCAAACATAAAGATATAAAACTGTATTTTTTTTGTGAAGAATCAACAACAAGTGGGACACAATCATGAAGTGGAACGACATTTATTGGATATTTCAAACTTTTTTAACAAATCAAAAACTGAAAAATTGGGCGTGCAAAATTATTCAGCCCCTTTACTTTCAGTGCAGCAAACTCTCTCCAGAAGTTCAGTGAGGATCTCTGAATGATCCAATGTTGACCTAAATTACTAATGATGATAAATACAATCCACCTGTGTGTAATCAAGTCTCCGTTTAAATGCACCTGCACTGTGATAGTCTCAGAGGTCCGTTAAAAGCGCAGAGAGCATCATGACGAACAAGGAACACACCATGCAGGTCCGAGATACTGTTGTGAAGAAGTTTAAAGCCGGATTTGGATACAAAAAGATTTCCCAAGCTTTAAACATCCCAAGGAGCACTGTGCAAGCGATAATATTGAAATGGAAGGAGTATCAGACCACTGCAAATCTACCAAGACCTGGCCGTCCCTCTAAACTTTCAGCTCATACAAGGAGAAGACTGATCAGAGATGCAGCCAAGAGGCCCATGATCACTCTGGATGAACTGCAGAGATCTACAGCTGAGGTGGGAGACTCTGTCCATAGGACAACAATCAGTCGTATATTGCACAAATCTGGCCTAAAGATATCCATAAAAAGTGTTGTTTAAAGTTTGCCACAAGCCACCTGGGGACACACCAAACATGTGGAAGAAGGTGCTCTGGTCAGATGAAACCAAAATTGAACTTTTTGGCAACAATGCAAAACGTTATGTTTGGCGTAAAAGCAACACAGCTGAACACACCATCCCCACTGTCAAACATGGTGGTGGCAGCATCATGGTTTGGGCCTGCTTTTCTTCAGCAGGGACAGGGAAGATGGTTAAAATTGATGGGAAGATGGATGGAGCCAAATACAGGACCATTCTGGAAGAAAACCTGATGGAGTCTGCAAAAGACCTGAGACTGGGACGGAGATTTGTCTTCCAACAAGACAATGATCCAAAACATAAAGCAAAATCTACAATGGAATGGTTCAAAAATAAACATATCCAGGTGTTAGAATGGCCAAGTCAAAGTCCAGACCTGAATCAAATCGAGAATCTGTGGAAAGAACTGAAAACTGCTGTTCATAAATGCTCTCCATCCAACCTCACTGAACTTGAGCTGTTTTGCAAGGAGGAATGGGAAAACATTTCAGTCTCTCGATGTGCAAAACTGATAGACATACCCCAAGCGACTTACAGCTGTAATCGCAGCAAAAGGTGGCGCTACAAAGTATTAACTTAAGGGGGCTGAATAATTTTGCACGCCCAATTTTTCAGTTTTTGATTTGTTAAAAAAGTTTGAAATATCCAATAAATGTCGTTCCACTTCATGATTGTGTCTCACTTGTTGTTGATTCTTCACAAAAAAATACAGTTTTATATCTTTATGTTTGAAGCCTGAAATGTGGCAAAAGGTCGCAAAGATCAAGGGGGCCGAATACTTTCGCAAGGCACTGTATGTGCAAAATGAAGTTAAGTCCACAGGTTTAGTAATATATACATAATTGGTTCAGGACCTTCATCATCAAGAACAACTTGTCATCCACATGATTCAATTAGGTTCATATTACAGCATTTGGTTTATAAAACCTATTTATTTGTGTCTGACAAAGACAATACAAGTCTGACTTGCCCAAGGAGCTACAACCTTAAGGCAACCAATCCACCTCTGGGATAGGCTTAAATAAATAGGATGTTCACAATAAAAAGTCACGGAAAGGATCTATCTAACAGGGGAAGAGATAACGTTGGATATATGCCACAACATTCACTCTATTAGATCTCTCTCACTCAGATACTAACCCAACCGGTTTCAGTGTTTCCTAGATTTTTTTTGTGCAGCGGTGGCAAAGGTCATGGAAGGGGGTGAATCACTGGGGAACTCCAGTCTGGATCATTTTTATGTAGGACTGTGAGAAGGTACACTATATATATAAAAAAAAGTATGCGGATACCCCTTCAAATTAGTAGATTCGTTTATTTCAGCCACCCCCTTTGCTGACAGGTGTATAACATGGAGCACACAGCCATGCAATCTCCATAGACAAACACTGGCAGTAGAATGGCCTTACTGAAGAGCTTAGTGACTTTCAACGTGGCACCGTCATAGGATGCCACCTTTCCAACAAGTCAGTTCATTAAATTTCTACCCTGCTAAAGCTGCCCCGGTCAACTGTAAGTGCTGTTATTGTGAAGTGGAAACGTCTAGGAGCAACAATGGCTCAGCCGCGAAGTGGTAGGGCACACAAGCTCACAGAACTGGACCACTGAAGCTCATAAATATCGTCTGTCCTCGGTTGCAACACTCCCTACTGAGTTCAAAACTGCCCCTGGCAGCATAATAATTGTTTGTCAGAAGCTTCATGAAATTAGTTTCCATGGCCAAGCAGCCGCACACAAGCCTACGATCACCATGCACAATGCCAAGTGCCCGGCAGTAGTGGTGTAAAGCTCACGCCATTGGACTCCGGAGCAGTGGAAACGCGTTCTCTGGAATGATGAATCACGCTTCACCATCTGGTAGTCCGACGGATGAAACTGGGTTTGGTGGATGCCAGGAGAACACCAGCTGACCAAATGCATAGTGCTAACTGTAAAGTTTGGTGGAGTAGGAATAATGGCCTGAGGCTCTTTTTCATGGTTTGGTCTAGGCCCCTTCATTCCAGTGAAGGGAAATCTTAACGCTACACCATAGAATAACATTCTAGACGAGTCTGTGCTTCCAACTTTGTGGCAACAGTTGGAAGGGAAGGCCCTTTCTTGTTTCAGCATGACAATACCCCTGTGCACATAGCGAGGTCCATACAGAGACGGTTTGTCGAGATCGGTGTGGAAGAACTTGACTGGCCTGCACAGAGCCCTGACCACAACCCCATCAAACACCTTTGGGATGAATTCGAACGCCAACTGCGAGTCAGGCCTAATCGCCCAACATCAGTGCCCGACCTCACTAATGCTCTTGTGGATGAATGGAAGCAAGTCCCCGAAGCAATGTTCCAACATCTAGTGGAAAGCCTTCACAGAAGAGTGGAGGCTGTTATAGCAGCAAAAGGGGGACCAACTCCATATCAATGCCCATGATTTGGGAATGAGATGTTCGATGAGCAGGTGTCCACATATGTTTGGTCATGTAGCGTAATTTCTGGTGACATTTTATAAGGGCAAGCTACAAAGCAAGGAAATTGAACTTGAAAAAGTAATGTAGTTTTTTTGGAATTTACAGCTGCTGTTGGTAAGTAATGATTCTGCTAGCTTTACTGCATCTTTAAAAATATATACATCAATTATATTTTCTATAAACTTTGTCTAGTTATATTTATTTAAGTTTACACTGAAAGCGTTTTTCCATCCCCTAAAATTTTCTGGGGTGGTTGGCAACAATTTATCAGTGGCAATGTGCTGCTGCTAAATGAATACAAGGGAAATACTGCGGTTTCAGTAAACGTGTGTCTTGAAGGACTCTAACCCCATCATAACAAGCGCTTAATGATGACTACAATAACACTGCACAGCACACACGTCAAGTCTCTTACCTGCTCTACTGTTGATCCTCATGTTCCTAGCATTCATATCAGAGTCTGTCTCCTTGGATATCTGGATACAATAATCATCTTCAACGTAAAACAAACAAACAAAGAGTGACAGTCAACTAACAGTGTCATAACAAATTAATGACAAATTAAGTATCACTTCAATAAGTACGCAAAATAAGGGGAAAGCTGTTGGAAATGTTTATCCGTGGAGAAGTTGCTTACTGTTATTGCTGATGGTTGATGCTTGATAGTTGCTCATGGTTTCGTTACCACTGTCGGATGTTCTCCTCTGTGACTTTTTGCACTGAGGTCTCTTCTTGCTCTTCCTGGTGCTGATCCTGATAAAATAGAATAGATAAATGGTATATCAACTTTACTGTCCATTTTACAAAGTAAATGTATTCATTCGCTGTCGCGATACGCAACTGCTTTTGCGCGCGCACACACACAAACACGTTGTGCCCTTGATCAAGGCCGTTAATCCCTACCAGTGAATGGTAGCTACCTGATGATGCCCTTGACCAGTCGACACTCTGCATCCTGCTCATCAAGCTGATGCTCTTCGGCCAGGTCACTGATAAGCTGGTTGATTTCACTGGTCTTCTTCAGGAACACTGAGTCTGAGGTGCAGTGGGCCAGCTCCTCGATCTGGTACTCAGAGTACAGCTCCAGAAGCTTTTGGGTGATCAGAGAGTCCACGTCACCCACACTCAGATCACCCATATCCCCCTCGTTCCAGGAGTAGGAGGGAGGGCTGTACCGTCTCCCTCCTCCTCCACCTCTTCCATTGTGTAACGGAGGCCTGGTAACGACCACCAGCTCCTTCTCCATTGTGGAAATGTGCACTTTGACCCCTCTGATGTAGACGTCCTCCGACCAATCAGAGTCACCACCACCACTCTCCTTACTGGTTTGGGGGTTGTTGGTCCCAAGGTGGCCCTGGAGACCACAGAGGCTGACCTTCTCCCGATCGTCATCTGGGGAGCTCTGTCTGGGACTAGGGGCCAGGATGGTGCTCCAACACACCCTGTAGAGTCCACAGGTCAGCACACTGCACACCCAGCTCTTACAGCTTCCTGGGGAGGAGTGGGCACAGGGACCACACCCCTGACCCCCTGAAGGAGAGTCTCCAGATCCAGGGATGAAGCCAATTGTCTCCTCTGCCTCCCTGCTCTGCGCGTTGGCCTTGTGGTATGTCACCTTTGGCCCCTGGTGCCTGTCCTCCACCGGGTCCACACATCGCTCCTCATAGCAGGACTCCAGGCTGGTGCTGTTGCCCCGGGAGAGGTGATGTTTGGGTCGCAGAGGGACGAGGCCTTTCTGGCCCCCTGGCTCGGACCAGGGTCTGGGGCTCCCTGTGCTGCTACTGGGCATGGTAGTTAACTAGAGCCAGGGCCTGGGAAAAAAAGAGGAAAGGGAGTGCATTACATTAATGTATGAAATATGTATGTTATATTTATAAAGAACATTGCTTAGCCCTGTCATAATAATCAGCGCCTTCAGACAAAGTAAGGTGGACGTGAATCAATTGACAACAACAATACTACATGGACATTAGGTCAATGACTGACTATATGACATGTCAAATGTATGCTGCAGGCCCTTGGTATGGCAAACCAAACTTGAAACATAAGTCACATGAGGCTGCAACCCCTGCCAATCCAAGAAACTATATCAATCATCACATATCCCTTAGTGACAAGCCAAGTTACACACAACATCCACGGAATAGATTGGGTATGTAGCCTACAGGATGTAGGGCTCAAATTAGTTGTTTTAAAATCAATGAAACACAACAAGATTAAATACACAAACTTAAACTTGGTTCAATTTCAGCCTTATTGGCGTTTGGCCTACACTACAATGACCCCTGCCCGTTTGTGTTCTAACCCAACATTAACCCGCTTGATTCATCTAAATCCAAGGGCTTGGTGATAAGATGGAAACTTGATTCAGGTGTGTTATTAATGTGATATGCCAGAAAATGGCGCCCTGGGTCTCCAGAACGCCATAGTCTATACGTTCAAAACCTTCTTTCACAGAAAGTAAACACGCCATTAATAATGGCATTATGGAAGCCAGCATGAGGACGGTGACAGTCCATTCAATGTAGGCTGCTGGAGTTGGCCAAAATGTAAACAAATGTGTCATAAGGTGAATGTACATTTTTTTAAAGGCTTTACAGGGAGTTGATATTAATTAAAACAATCCCCGAACAGTTGTTTGATAAACCGGCCGGGCCTACTTCATGTAATAAAAGGTTACTAATTTGCTGACACGCAGCAAAACAGCTTGTTGAGCTGGACGACGACGTTTTCAGTCGATTTATTTGTATTTATTTTACCTTTATTTAACTAGGCAAGTCAGTTAAGAACACATTCTTATTTTCAATGACGGCCTAGGAACAGTGGGTTAACTGCCTGTTTAGGGGCAGAACGACAGATTTACAGACTTCTGTCAAAATAAATTACAATAATTGTCAAGGTGCCATTTCCAAAATGCATATCCAATCAAGTATCGTATTTTGTTATATCTGTAGTGTATTGCTAAAGTTACACCTGGGTTTATTAATTTGCAGTATGCGTTTCCGTTTAAGCTACGTTTTACTCACGGCATGGGAAGAATGATCGCGGGTCTTTCCACCGAGTTTTCTTCCGTAAAGTTATATTCCTCAAAGAGCAAGAGCATTTGTATTATACTTTTCTTATTAAATTAAATTTACCACAAAACACACGGGGTTTCCCAAATTCCTGCTACAGCATTTATTTATTTTTTTACCTGCGAGACAAGGTAAACCAAACATAAACTCAACCAGAGAGTAAGAGGCGAAGCAAGATGGTTTACTCCGCCCAAAATCTGTCCACGAAAATAAATCCACGAAGAAATGTCAAGTGTTGAATTTGGTCAACAAAAAAATGGAATTGCTCATATCCCTAGTAAAAAAATCCTATAGGATTATGGATTTTTATCAGATTCTCACTATCCTATAGGTAAACTCAGCAAAAAAAAGAAAGGTCAATTTCAGGACACTGTCTTTCAAAGATAATTCGTAAAAATCCAAATAACTTCACAGATCTTCATTGAAAAGGGTTTAAACACTGTTTCCCATGCTTGTTCAATGAACCATAAACAATTAATGAACATGCACTTGTGGAACGGTCTTTAAGACACTAACAGTTTACAGATGGTAGGCAATTAAGGTCACAGTTATGAAAACTTAGGACACTAAAGAGGCCTTTCTACCGACTCTGAAAAACACCAAAAGAAAAATGCAGAGGGTCCCTGCTCATCTGCGTGAACATGCTTTAGGCATGCTGCAAGGAGGCATGAGGACTGTAGATGTGGCCAGGGCAATAAATTGCAATGTCCGTACTGTGAGACGCCCAAGACAGTGCTACAGGGAGACAGGACGGACAGCTGATCGTCCTCACAGTGGCAGACCACACGTAACAACACCTGCACAGGATCAGTACATCTGAACATCACATCTGGGAGACAGGCACAGGATGGCAACAACAACTGCCCGAGTTACACCAGGAACGCACAATCCCTCCATCAATACTCAGACTGTCCGCAATAGGCTGAGAGAGACTGGACTTGTAGGCCTGTTGTAAGGCAGGTCCTTACCAGACATCACCAGCAACAACGTCGCCTATGGGCACAAACCCACCATCGCTGGACCAGACAGGATTGACAAAAAGTGCTCTTCACTGACGAGTCGCGGTTTTGTCTCACTGTGATGGTCTGATTCGTGTTTATCATCGAAGGAATAAGCATTACACCGAGGCCTGTACTCTGGAGCTGGATAGTTTTTGAGGTGGAGGGTCCATCATGGTCTGGGGTGGTGTGTCACAGCATCATCGGACTGAGCTTGTTGTCATTGCAGGCAATCTCAACGCTGTGCGTTACAGGGAAGACATCCTCCTCCCTCATCATTGCAGCATGCCCCAGAAATGTCCTGGAACTTGCAGGTGCCTTGGTGGAAGAGTGGGGTAACATCTCACAGCAAGAACTGGCACATCTGGTGCAGTCCATGAGGAGATGCACTGCAGTACTTAATGCAGCTGTTGGCCACGCCAGACACTGACTGTTACTTTTGATTTTGGCCCCCCCTTTGTTCAGGGACACATTATTCAATTTTTGTTAGTCGCATGTCTGTGGAACTTATTCAGTTTATGTCTCAGTTGTTGAATCTTGTTATGTTCATACAAATATTTACACGTTAAGTTTGCTGAAAATAAACGCAGTTGACAGTGAGAGGACATTTCTTTTTCTTGCTGAGTTTATAGAATTTTATGCAATTGGTGGTTCTAATCCTGAATGCTGATTGGCTAAAACCGCTTTCCACCCAGTGTCTTTTCCACAAATTACCACTGGCTAAATCTGTGACGTAAAAATGCCTTTTTACTCTGTTCCATCTGACTGTGCAATCCACTGTCTCATCAGCCCAGCCAGACAATTTATACATTTGATCTCCACTATAAAGATGTGATAATGGCGCCGGAGGGGATGGATGCCATTTCATGGGCTCCTAACCATGCTATTTTGTTAGTTTTTTTTGCATTGTTTGTAACATATTTTGTACATAATGTTGCTGCTACCAGCTCTTATGACATAAAAGAGCTTCTGTACATCAGAACACGATCACTCACCTTGAACTGGACAAATAATTTTTCTTTAATGGGTCGGATGAGAGGGATTTACTCCAGACACCCGATGAGGCCCTCATCCCCATCATTCACAAGAGAAAAAGACAGATATTGTGGAAGGAGATCGGGGTGCCTTGTAAGGAACCGGCGACGAAAGGCAAATCTGCCTTTGCCATCGGTACTATTGGCCAATGTACAATCGCTGGATAATAATGTGAACAAACTACAAGCATGTATATCCTACCGACGGGACATTAAAAACTGTAAAATCTTATGTTTCACCGAGTCGTGGCTGAAAAATGACATGAATATCATACAGCTGGCGGGTTACACACTATATCGGCAGGATAGAACAGCAGCCTCTGGTGAGACAAATGGTGGCGGTCTATGTATATTTGTAAACAACAGCTGGTGCACGATATCTAAGGAAGTCTCAAGGTTTTGATCGCTTGAGGTAGTCTCTCATGATACGCTGTATACCACACTATCTACCAAGAGAGTTTTCAATTATATTCTTCGTAGATGTCTATTTACCACCACAAACCGATGCTGTCACTAAGACCGCACTCAATGAACTGTATACACTCGTAAGCAAACAGGAAACCGCTCATCCAGAGGCGGCACTCCAAGTGGCCGGGGACTTTAACGCAGGGAAACTTAAATCTGTTTGACCTCATTTCTACCAGCATGTTAAATGTGCAACCAGAGGGGAAAAAACTCTAGACCATCTTTACTCCAATCACAGAGATGCATACAAAGCTCTCCCTCGCCCTCCATTTGGCAAATCTGACCACAATTCTATCCTCCTGATTCCTGCTTACAAACAACAACTAAAGCAGGAAGCACCAGTAACTCAGTCAATAAAAAAAGTGGTCATGTGAAGCAGATGCTAAGCTACAGGACTGTTTTGCTAGCACAGACTGGGATATGTTCCGCGATTCTTTCGATGGCATTGTGGACTACACCACATCAATCTCTGGCTTCATCAATAAGTTTATCGAGGACTTCGTCCCCACAGTGACTGTACGTACATACCCCAACAAGAAGCCATGGATAACAGGCAACATCCGCACTGAGCCAAAGGGTAGAGCTGTCGCTTTCAAGGAGCAGGACTCTAACCCAGAAGCTTATAAGAAATCCCGCTATGCCCTCCGACGAACCATTAAACAGGCAAAGCATTAATACAAGACTAATATTGAATCGTACTACACCGGCTCCGATGCTCGTCGGATGTGGCAGGGCTTTGCAAACTATTACAGACTACAAAGGGAAGCACAGCCGTGAGCTACCCAGTGGCACGAACCTACCAAAAAAATCTATGCTCGATTTGAGACATGTAACACTGAAACATGTATGAGAGCATCAGCTGTTCCGGACGACTGTGTGATCACGCTCTCTGTAGCCAATGTGAGTAAGACCTTAAAACAGGTCAACCTTCACAAGAACGCAGGGCCCGGCCCAGGGTCAGGCTCCGAGCATGCGCTGACCAACTGGCATGTGTCTTCACTGACTTTTTCAACCTCTCCTTGTCTGAGTCTGTAATACCAACATGTTTCAAGCAGACAACCATAGTCCCTGTGCCCAAGAACACTAAGGTACCCTGCCTAAATGACTACCGACCCGTAGCACACACGTCTGTATCCCTGAAGTGCTTTGAAAGGCTGGTCATGGGTCACACCAACACCATTATCCCAGAAACCCTATACCCACACCATTTTGCATACCACCCCAAACAGATCCACAGATGATGCAATCTCTATTACACTCCACACTGCCCCTTCCAACCTGGACAAAAGGAACACCTATGTAAGAATGCTATTAATTGACTACAGCTCAGCATTCAACACCATAGTGCCCTCAAAGCTCTGCAACAGGATCCTGGACTTCCTGACGGGCTGCCCGCAGGTGGTAAGGGTAGGTAACAACATATCCCCTCCTGTACACCCTGTTCACTCATGACTGCACAGACAGGCACGACTCCAATCCCATCATTAAGTTTGCCAATGACAGTGGTAGGCCTGATCACAGACAACGACGAGGCAGCCTATAGGGAGGAGGTCAGAGACCTGGCCATGTGGTGCCAGGACAACAACCTCTCCCTCAGCGTGATCAAGACAAAGGAGATGATTGTGGACTACAAGAAAAGGAGGACCGAGCACACCCCCATTCTCATTGACAGGGCTCTAGTGGAGCAGGTTGAGAGTTTCAAGTTCCTTGGTGTCCACATCACCAACAAACTAACATGGTCCAAGCACACCAAGACAGTCATGAAGAGGGCACGACAAAACCTATTCCCCCTCAGGAGACTGAAAAGATTTGGCATGGGTCCTCAGATCCTCAAAAGGTCTACAGCTGCACCACCGAGAGCATCACTGCCTGGTATGGCAACTACTTGGCCTCCGACCGCAAGGCACTACTAAGTGTAGTGCCAAGGGCGTTGTTAAAGGGGGGAAAACATGAATGATTCAAGGGGCCCCTAAATGTTTAGAAAATTATTTGTTAATCATTTTAAAAATTTTAGAAAAAAAATCTGTGATGAAAATTAAAACATATAACCATAATCAGGCCAGGAATCTCTACCCAACCATCCCGTTTGTACCTCCCCATAATGCACATGGCTTGGTCCATTCTCCACGAGGAGAGAAAAACAAAATACAGCTGGTCTGACAGTTGCTCTGGCATGTATCCTAAGCATTCAGGAAAGATAACCACTATGCCCCCCTCAAAAACAGAAAAGGAAAGAAAGGAAACAGAGACAAATGCAGCAAAATTCAGGATAAAAAGAGCTACCACTACCAGCTATGGCTAGCTAATTAGCTATTGTTTAGATATTATTATAACTGTATTCCCCAATATTTGCGTGATATTTGTTAGCTAGCTAGACTAAAATTAAAACCTAACATGTAGCCTACCTATCCATACTGTAGATGCTACCACTACTACTGCTGTAGACAAAGATCCCAATGTGTGTCTACTACATGAACTTGAAACAGCAGACCTTGGAGGTGAGGCAGTTGTTTTGTAGCAGCTACAGCATAACTAGACCATTTTTTTATTGTAAAGTTAGGCACATGATGACCTAGACACACTTTCTTAGTAGGGTAACCTTTGTAGGAGTGAATATTAAACCCAACATCCCCTTTGTTTACTCCCTAGTGCCTTGAGAGCTCCAGGTAGGCAGAATCTCCGCAGAAAGCTGTCAGACAGACTGCAGAGGAGAGCAGGGAGGAGGAAGAGGATTTAAAGAGTAGCAGCAATGCCAGTGAAGGACTGACAGAAGAGATTGAACAAGCAAGTAATAAGCGAAAGGAAGAGTATGGGCAGATTTGAAGTGAGAAAGATGAGGTTTTAGATGATCCAGCACTGTGGTCAGAGACAGTACAAGACCATGAAAGAGAAGCTATTGTTCGCAGACTAGCCAACAGGTGTGGTGAGGAGACAGAACTGTATATAATCATGCCCCCAGACTCAGAAGGTGAGCCATTCCCCAACTATTTACAGTACAGTAAGTCAGCAAACGGAAGAGAAAAGGTGTAGAGAGACTGGCTTATTTGTGTAAAGGAATTATTATATTGCATTCCGTGTGTTCTTTTTTCTCATGAGCAAGGTTAACCTTCACCCAGTTCTCTGAATAGTAAGGATGGCTATTAGGATGGCTATAAGATATCATCAGTGAAATGGCGGAGAACGTTTGACAAACTACCAGAGCATGAGGATGGTGTCTCACAAGAACTGTTCCTGGAAATGGACAAATCTGCAGCAAACCGTAACAACAGCTACAGGTATAGACAGTCAGCTGCAGAAACAAATCCAGTCAGAAATGTATAAAAACAGAGCACTTCTAGAAAGGATTGTGGATGTGACACTGTACTTAGCATCTAGGATTCTGCCATTCTGGGGGAAATCACTCAATCTTGTTGATGTGCATAATGGTCATTACCTAGGCTTACTGGAACTGTTGTCAAATTATGACCCGCTATTACGTCAGCACTTACAGAAAGTCAGGGACAAAAAGAAAGGAGCACGACTGACTCATTACCTCAGCCCTGAGAGCCAAAACGAGATCATAGGAATATGTGGTCAAAGGGTTTTGAAAACAATACTTCATGAAAGAGAAGATGCAATTAATTACTCAGTTATATGTGATGCAACTCCAGACATTTCCCATACTGAGCCAAATGTATTATTGGTGAGATATGTACACGAAGATAAAGTTCAGGGAACAGGTGAATTGGAATTAATTGAATGTTTTCTTGAATTTAAATACTTTGCTAGTTAGACAGGCAGTGAAATTTCATTGGAAGAGAATGGTATTGACATAGCAGACTGACATAGCAGACTGACATGGTCAAGGCTATGATGTCAGGGGAAGTGGAGGGAGTTCAAGCACACATACTGCAAAAATAATCCACTGGCCACATACTCACCTTGTGCCTCCCATACTCACCTTGTGCCTCCCATACTCACCTTGTGCCTCCCATACTCACCTTGAGCCTCCCATACTCAATCTTGAGGGTGTACATGCAGCTCACATGCAGCTCAGTCGTGCCAAGAAGTATCAACCTATTTTGGCTATGTGAATCGTCTTTACAATCTGTTCAGTGCCAGCCCAGAGCGAGGGCCATTCAAGGAAAAGACTGGCTGCTGTCAGACACACGATGGAGTGCACGTATTGCTGCGGTCCGACCAGTGGCAACTCATTTACCATGTATCATCAAGGCCCTAGACATGCTTTTTGCTACCTGCAGCCTGACAAACTAAGCCAAATCTGAGGCAAAAGGTCTGAAAAGCTACTTCATGTCTTTCAAGGCAATCTTCCCACTCACTTTCTGGGTAAAAGTTTTGCAGTGTATTGAGAATAGAAGCCTAATTCTTCAGTTAGGAAATAATTCTCTGGACACTGAAGCAGCTCACATTAAGTCAGTACAGAAAGAAATACAGGCTCTGTGTAATCAATGGGACGCTCTTCTGGCAGAAGCCTCCATGGTGGCAAATGAAATTGGTGGAACTACTCAGTTTCTCAGTGAACAGAGGAACCGCCAGAAAAAAAGAAAACGTTTCCCTGATGAGACTGAAGATGACATAGCAAATGAACAGAAGTTAGACGCAGGATTTCTCCACACAGTGTTTTATGTGGCTCTGGATAGTATAATCAGTAATTCGGAAATGCGGTTCCACACGATTGCAGCTATATACGATGAGTTTTCACCAATACTTACATTTAGGAAAATAACTGAAAACCAAATGCCAAATGTATGTATCTTGCCACAAATTGAGAAACAAGTACTCCAAAGATCTCACAGAAGGATTTGAAAATGAAGTGCCAGTTTAAAGATGATATACAGTGCCTTGCAAAAGTACTCAACCCCCCCCCTTGGCGTTTTTCCTATTTTGTTGCATTACAACATGTCATTGAAATAGATTTTTATTTGATTTTCATGCAATAGAATACACAATAGTCCAAATTGGTGAAGTGAAATGAAAAAAAAACTTGTTAAAAAATATATAAAATAACAACAAACGGAAAAGTGGTGCTTGCATATGTATTTTGCTATGATATTTGCTATGAAGACCCTAAATAAGATCTGATGCAACCAATTACCTTCAGAAGTCACCTAATTGATTAAATAAAGTGAACCTGTGTTCAATCTAAGTGTCAAATGACCTGTCATATGATCTCAGTATATATACACCTGTTCTGAAAGGCCCCAGAGTCTGCAACACCACTAAGCAAGGGGCACCACCAAGCAAGCAGCACCATGAAGACCAAGGAGCTTGCCAAACAGGTCAGGGACAAAGTTGTGGAGAAGTACAGATCAGGGTCGAGTTAAATAAAAATATCAGAAACTTTGAACATCCCACAGAGCACCATTACATCCATTATTAAAATATTTAAAGAATATGGCACCACAACAAATCTGCCAAGAGAGGGCCGCCCACCAAAACTCACGGACCAGGCAAAGAGAGCATTAATCAGAGAGGCAACAAAGAGACCAAAGATTACACTGAAGGAGCTGCAAAGCTCCACAGCAGAGATTGGAGTTTCTGTCCATAGGACCACTTTAAGCCGTACACTCCACAGTGGATTTTTGCTAGTTAAACTACATTGCACGCAACACAGCCTTTTTGGTCAGCAAGTCATGCTATCTACATATTACTGAAGCTGAGACACACTGCACAAGCAAAAATGGTAGTGCACCCTTTCAACAGTAGATGGCACCTACATCACATCTATAGGGGTGACATGGAAACGTTGGCCCTACTTTCCACACAGTAATCTCAATGCCTGGCCACTGGTCTGTAGGGCTCAAGGATGGCACAGTAAATGGCTAAATCATTCCTAACACAAAAAAACGCACTGTTGATTGAATGGTTTATTTGAAATATTTGTCTAAATGCAGTCATGCAAGTGACTCATTTCCCAAGTATCCAAGCATTTCGCTACAACTGCAATAACGTCTACTAAATATGTATATGTGACCAATAAAATGTGATTTGATTTGAATGAAAGTCAAATCAACTGAAAATACATAAAACAAGACAGGTAGAATAATATTAATTATTCAACATTTTCTTGAAGTCTGAAATAACATCAGTTTTGAGTCTCACCTAGAAGACATGTAGATTAGTAGCAAGTCAGACAAAAATCTGAAGTGCTTGCTGAAAGCATTCAACATCGTGTGTTCTCTACACTGAAAATAAATCCTAGTTTGTTTTTAGTTTGTTTTCCTTGATTAATCTGTCCTCTTTCATCTTTCTTCTTCTGATTTCATATGGGAGTTGGCAACCAACCTTAAGGTGCATTACCACCACCAAATGTGAACTATTATAAAGTTTTTCTAATATCCAAAGATGCTGAGTGATATCTCAACCCATGGTCTCTCATACTAGATTTCTGGACTCTAATGTATGTAGTGCTGGGGCCTTTCTGCTTGGCAGGTGCAGTGTAGTTTGGCTGTGGCTTGTTAACACTTGAGGAGCTGGGTTTGGAGTGACTAAGGGAGGAGGCACTACTCCCATTGTGAACAGGGTCTTGGAGCCAATGGATTCAAGCTCCACTGTAGTGTTCTGGATGTTTTAGATGGTGGCCAGGGCAAAGCGCCGAGGGGTTGTGGAGGTGCCACTGCTGGTCCAACTATTTTAATTATTTATTTAACCTTTATTTAACTGGGCAAGTCAGTTAAGAAAAAATTCTCATTTACAATGACGGCCTACACCGGCCAAACCTGGACGGATTTCACTGCATTGGATGTATAGATGGGCTGATAGCTTTGCCTGGGCTGATAGCTTTGCTTGGGCTGACTGGGGGCAGGTTTAAAGCCGCTTTGCTTCTGGATGGTGGCAGGGGCATTCTGGATGCAGGTTGAAGAACTGCCAGCCTGGGCAGAACTGAAGAGGCCGGAGATTGGCCCACTACTGGCAGCATAGCTGGGCTGGTAGCTCCTCCTCTGAGCTGCTTGCTTTTGGCAGGTGTAGTGCTGCTTGGCTTCTGGCTGATGGCAAGGACATTCTGGCTGTAGGTTGAACCACTTCCACCCTTGTTAGAGGTAACAGGTTTTGGCTTGGTGCACCAGGGGTAGAGCCAGGCTTGTAGATTCCACAGGAGTTTCCACTTTGTGTAGAGCTCAGGCAAAAGAGACTTGAGGTAGAGGCTCCATCTATTTTAATGGAAAGAGGTTTGGGCGTATTGACTGGAGGTTGAACCACTTGACGCTTTGTGAGAACGTTTTTGGCTTGACGTTTTGGGAGAAGCTGGGCTTGTAGTTTTTTATTGCACTCCTACATTGAGTAGAACCAAAACTCAGAGGACCTGCTATGAATGACGTTTGGGACCACTTGACGGTCAGGTGTGTAAGACGATTCCCTTCCAGACTGGACAGAAACTTCTATTGGTCCTCTTGAAACCAGGATAGATGGCCATAGCGGGTGAGGTCCTGGTCATAGCGGGTGAGGGAGGTGGTGTAGATAGAAGCTTGAACACTGTGGCAGGGGGCTCCTCTACTCTGAGTCTGGACACAACCTTGGTTGGGTTGGCTGGAGGTGGAAAATCTTATTCCACTCTGGGTAGAGCCATAGCAGTTAGGAGGAGACACGCCAGTAGAGGGTTTCATATTACTAGAGACAGAGCCAGCTATACCAGGGACAATACCTTGAAACCTAACATAGCCTTTTTTTAATTATTTGTTTTATTTCACCTTTATTTAACCAGGTAGGCTAGTTGAGAACAAGTTCTCATTTGCAACTGCGACCTGGCCAAGATAAAGCATAGCAGTGTGAACAGACAACACAGAGTTACACATGGAGTAAACAATTAACAAGTCAATAACACAGTAGAAAAAAAGAGAGTCTATAAACATTGTGTGCAAAAGGCATGAGGAGGTAGGTGAATAATTACAATTTTGCAGATTAACACTGGAGTGATAAATGATCAGATGGTCATGTACAGGTAGAGATATTGGTGTGCAAAAGAGCAGAAAAGTAAATAAATATAAACAGTATGGGGATGAGGTAGGTAAAATTGGGTGGGCTATTTACCGATAGACTATGTACAGCTGCAGCGATCGGTTAGCTGCTCAGATAGCAGATGTTTGAAGTTGGTGAGGGAGATAAAAGTCTCCAACTTCAGCGATTTTTGCAATTCGTTCCAGTCACAGGCAGCAGAGAACTGGAACGAAAGGCGGCCAAATGAGGTGTTGGCTTTAGGGATGATCAGTGAGATACACCTGCTGGAGCGCGTGCTACGGGTGGGTGTTGCCATCGTGACCAGTGAACTGAGATAAGGCAGAGCTTTACCTAGCATGGACTTGTAGATGACCTGGAGCCAGTGGGTCTGGCGACGAATATGTAGCGAGGGCCAGCCGACTAGAGCATACAGGTCGCAGTGGTTGCACCTGTTTGTTGACTTGGCTTTCAAAACCCTTAGATAGGCAGGGCAGGATAGATGTAGGTCTGTAACAGTTTGGGTCCAGGGTGTCTCCCCCTTTGAAGAGGGGGATGACTGCGGCAGCTTTCCAATCCTTGGGGATCTCAGACGATATGAAAGAGAGGTTGAACAGGCTGGTAATAGGGGTTGCGACAATGGCGGCGGATAGTTTCAGAAATAGAGGGTCCAGATTGTCAAGCCCAGCTGATTTGTACGGGTCCAGGTTTTGCAGTCCTTTCAGAACATCTGCTATCTGGATTTGGGTAAAGGAGAACCTGGAGAGGCTTGGGCGAGTAGCTGCGGGGGGGGGGGGGGGGGGGGGGGGGGGCTGGAGGTGGAAAATCTTATTCCACTCTGGGTAGAGCCATAGCAGTTAGGAGGAGACACGCCAGTAGAGGGTTTCATATTACTAGAGACAGAGCCAGCTATACCAGGGACAATACCTTGAAACCTAACATAGCCTTTTTTTAATTATTTGTTTTATTTCACCTTTATTTAACCAGGTAGGCTAGTTGAGAACAAGTTCTCATTTGCAACTGCGACCTGGCCAAGATAAAGCATAGCAGTGTGAACAGACAACACAGAGTTACACATGGAGTAAACAATTAACAAGTCAATAACACAGTAGAAAAAAAGAGAGTCTATAAACATTGTGTGCAAAAGGCATGAGGAGGTAGGTGAATAATTACAATTTTGCAGATTAACACTGGAGTGATAAATGATCAGATGGTCATGTACAGGTAGAGATATTGGTGTGCAAAAGAGCAGAAAAGTAAATAAATATAAACAGTATGGGGATGAGGTAGGTAAAATTGGGTGGGCTATTTACCGATAGACTATGTACAGCTGCAGCGATCGGTTAGCTGCTCAGATAGCAGATGTTTGAAGTTGGTGAGGGAGATAAAAGTCTCCAACTTCAGCGATTTTTGCAATTCGTTCCAGTCACAGGCAGCAGAGAACTGGAACGAAAGGCGGCCAAATGAGGTGTTGGCTTTAGGGATGATCAGTGAGATACACCTGCTGGAGCGCGTGCTACGGGTGGGTGTTGCCATCGTGACCAGTGAACTGAGATAAGGCAGAGCTTTACCTAGCATGGACTTGTAGATGACCTGGAGCCAGTGGGTCTGGCGACGAATATGTAGCGAGGGCCAGCCGACTAGAGCATACAGGTCGCAGTGGTGGGTGGTATAAGGTGCTTTAGTAACAAAACGGATGGCACTGTGATAAACTGCATCCAGTTTGCTGAGTAGAGTGTTGGAAGCTATTTTGTAGATGACATCGCCGAAGTCGAGGATCGGTAGGATAGTCAGTTTTAGCCAGGGACTTACTAGGGTAAGTTTGGCGGCGTGAGTGAAGGAGGCTTTGTTGCGGAATAGAAAGCCGACTCTAGATTTGATTTTAGATTGGAGATGTTTGATATGAGTCTGGAAGGAGAGTTTACAGTCTAGCCAGACACCTAGGTACTTATAGATGTCCACATATTCTAGGTCGGAACCATCCAGGGTGGTGATGCTAGTCGGGCGTGCGGGTGCTGGCAGCGAACGGTTGAAAAGCATGCATTTGGTTTTACTAGCGTTTAAGAGCAGTTGGAGGCCACGGAAGGAGTGTTGTATGGCATTGAAGCTCGTTTGGAGGTTAGATAGCACAGTGTCCAAGGACGGGCCGGAAGTATACAGAATGGTGTCGTCTGCGTAGAGGTGGATCAGGGAATCGCCCGCAGCAAGAGCAACATCATTGATATATACAGAGAAAAGAGTCGGCCCGAGAATTGAACCCTGTGGCACCCCCATAGAGACTGCCAGAGTACCGGACAGCAGGCCCTCCGATTTGACACACTGAACTCTGTCTGCAAAGTAGTTGGTGAACCAGGCAAGGCAGTCATCAGAAAAACCGAGGCTACTGAGTCTGCCGATAAGAATATGGTGATTGACAGATTCGAAAGCCTTGGCAAGGTCGATGAAGACGGCTGCACAGTACTGTCTTTTATCGACAGCGGTATCGATATCGTTTAGTACCTTGAGCGTGGCTGAGGTGCACCCGTGACCGGCTCGGAAACCAGATTGCACAGCGGAGAAGGTACGGTGGGATTCGAGATGGTCAGTGACCTGTTTGTTGACTTGGCTTTCAAAACCCTTAGATAGGCAGGGCAGGATAGATGTAGGTCTGTAACAGTTTGGGTCCAGGGTGTCTCCCCCTTTGAAGAGGGGGATGACTGCGGCAGCTTTCCAATCCTTGGGGATCTCAGACGATATGAAAGAGAGGTTGAACAGGCTGGTAATAGGGGTTGCGACAATGGCGGCGGATAGTTTCAGAAATAGAGGGTCCAGATTGTCAAGCCCAGCTGATTTGTACGGGTCCAGGTTTTGCAGTCCTTTCAGAACATCTGCTATCTGGATTTGGGTAAAGGAGAACCTGGAGAGGCTTGGGCGAGTAGCTGCGGGGGGGGGGGGGGGGGGGGGGGGGGGGGGGCAGAGCTGTTGGCCGAGGTTGGAGTAGTGGCTTGATGTGGGGGTGTTGGCTCTGGACTTGTAGCTTCCGCTTTGTGCCACAGAATTCCGGGAGGTTGTTTTGAATAATTCTGAACTGATTCAGAGCAGCTGTATGATTTTTTTTAACATTCTGGCTTGTAAAGCCCCACACAGACTCTACAATTTTAGCTGTCTTGTGCCACCATTTCATCAGCTCAGACAAAATTTCAACGTCGTGGGAAAATTCTTAAACCGTAAATGATTGTCGGACATCTTGGCTCGTTCAGTGTGAGAGGGTCTAGGTCTGCTGTATAAGTACCACTATGTGTGGTCGTCGTAGGCTCCGATAAAGTTCTGGCAGTGTCATAAGTTTTTAGTCTATATCGTATAGTGTCGCTGGTGTTATGAGACGATCCCGGTGACTGACCAATAGGAACACGGCAGGCACTTGAGCATGCACACAATAATATTATTGTGAGTAGACTGCTGAGGAAGAGGAGTCTACCGTGTCCGGAAGCGACTTCACCATTAATTTTCTGTATTCAGGGTTCACTCAAACATCAATGTAAGCTTGGTTTTACAATTGACAGTTACAGCTGATTTCTAGATTGTATATATCGATTCGCTCTCCTTAAATATAAGTCATCTGATTTATTCGTTTCAGGCTCTGAAATTATTATAATTACTTTTTACACCTTTTCATGATATCCAGGCTTGTCCCATCGCTGCAATTCCCGTATGGACTCGGGAGAGGCGAAGGTCGAGAGCCAAGCGTCCTCCAAAACACAACCCCGCCAAGTCACACTGCTCGCTCAACCCGCAAGCCAGCCGCACCAATGTGTTGGAGGAAACACCGTACAGCTGGTGACCGATGTCAGCTTGCATGTGCCCAGCCTGCCACAAGCAGTTACTAGAGCGCAATGTGACAAGGACATCCTGGCCGGCCAAACCCTCCCCTTACCCGGACGATGCTGCACCAATTGTGCGCCACCTCATGGGTCTCCCGGCTGTAGCCGGCTGCGACACATCCTGGGATCTAACCCAGGTCTGTAGTGACGCTTCTAGAACTGCGATGCGGTGCCTTAGACCGCTGCGCCACTCGGGGGGCTCGTCTCTGAATTGTTTACTCAAACTTTTTGCCGCCAGCTCCTGATATCAGGGCACAAAAACTACAATCTGGCTCCTGAATTAGACTTGGCCCAAGCTTGTTTTCCCCATTCTTTTCCAGGTTAAACTAGCTGACTAGCTGAGCTATGCTAGTTTTCGTCTTCATTGCCAAAGTTCATAAATACTGCACCCTCAACTTCAAAACTAATTTGCTAGTAATACAATCATGTAACTCAGAAATTTGCTGAAAATACTATTTTGTTGAATAGTCATGACTGGTTTGAGATATCTGTTGTAAGACAACAGTGGTGAAGGATATCATTGCTATTTAAGGCGGACCCAATTTAAATTTTGAGATCCACTGCCGTCATTGGCGTAGGATTAGCTGGACATTTTTGACTGGCCTTGGAACTGTGACAACAGCCAGCCTCTCCTCACTTGGCTCGATGGGATATGTCGTGATTTTGTCAACACAACCAGATACTATATATACACAGTCTTGTACCCAATGGCGACCCATCATTCAGGGCAGGTGGGCCAGAACCCCACCTGTTTTGAGCCCCACCTGTTTGGCAATTTTTTTAATGTGCTTTTTTGTATGCATGTTTTGTTTGTTATTTTGCCATTAATACATATTACATATCATTTTCCTAACAAATGAACAATTAAATCATTGAGTTAAAAAGTCTGCATACAAACATGGTCTCCTTTTTACTTTCTTGAGTAAGGCAGCTCCAAAATGCAGGTATTTCAGCCTAGCTCAGTGATTTCTGTGGTGGTGGGGCAGCCAGAGGAAAATACAGAGCTTAGGTGTTTGTAATATTCTCTAGTTGCGCCGTGATTGGCTCAGTGTTCTGTCTCTCATGGGGACACTACGTCATTGCAAAATGTACAGGGAGAGCTAGAAAGTTCAAGACCCTTGGGTGCTGCCATAGATTTACATTAGAAGTGCCCATCCAAGAAAGCTCAAGGTCATTGGCCACAGATAAAATTACGTCAAATCACATTATATCTACCGTAGCTTTGATTGGACTGATCATGTCAACATCAAACTTATAAAATCTTAGCTAGCAGTCATCATCATGCATCAAGTCGACAATCTACTGGCAAATCCTTTTTAATCCTTGTCATATGAAGATAAATAATAGGTACAATGTATTGGTGCTCATCAGCCATTGGACATAAACATTACACAACAAGTTGGAAATTGCCATTTGAGTGGTTTGGAAGGAATCAGTGACTAACCGCAAAATCAATCACTAGCCTGCTATTCGGTGGAGAGGGTGTGTGGTCCAAGTCTTGGTTTAAGGGTCTCTTTGCCAAGCTTAAAAGGATAAACATTCACATGCAACATCATGGGCAAGAAAAGGTTGAATAAATTGGCCATGCTGTCAATCCAGCATGACTTCTGCCTATCCAAAATGACTTCTGCCTCATTCAAAACTGGAAACTCTGATCTGGGAAATCTCAGACTTCAGTGAGTTCAAGACAACTTGCAACTCTGAAAAAAATTAGGTCAGACTGGGAAAATACGTTTTGAACTGTCATCCAACTCGGAATTCCAAGTCGGAAACTCTGGTGTCTTTCTAGAACTCCAACCTGAAGATCACCGACGTCATGATTCGACCTTGTTTTATTTCCCCACCATAAATCCAGAGAATGCCAGATTAATGACGATGAAAAATGATTCCTTAGTTGTTAATTTTCTCGAAATATAAAGACACAACCTAGATTTGAGCCAATGTCTTAAGTAGTTATTTTGTGAATTTTTATTAGGATCCCCATTAGCTAAGGCCGTAACGTTAGTTAATCTTCCTGGGGTCCAACACCAAAGACATTAAGACATTACAAACAATTACAAATTAAGACTTTACAAACATTTTACAAGTAGACAATACAGATCATTAAAATACCTGACAGGAAACACATTTAACATTCAGTTGATGCTTTCTATTTCCTGTCCAGTCATATGGTCTATCGCATTAGATGTTATTTTATTTTGTTCTTGAAGGTGGATTTACTTTTTACCTGAAAAATAGTGTTTTAAAAATGTAAATATAACATTCAGAAGACTGATAGTCATTTGTTTTCAATGTGAAGCCATGAGAGATTCTGATGCATTTGGATAATATTCATACGGATAGAGCAATGAAGAGATAATCAGGAAGCCCTGTTTAGAGCCATTTGGAGCTTTTTTATATCTTTCGTTGCTGCAGATGACCATATAACTGGACAGTACTCTAAGTGTGATAGGACCAGGGATTGACTATATAACCAGACAGTACTCTAAGTGTGATAGGACCAGGGATTGACCATATAATTGGACAGTACTCTAAGTGTGATAGGACCAGGGATTGACCATATAACCAGACAGTACTCTAAGTGTGATAGGACCAGGGATTGACCATATAACTGGACAGTACTCTAAGTGTGATAGGACCAGGGATTGACCATATAACCAGACAGTACTCTAAGTGTGATAGGACCAGGGATTGACCATATAATTGGACAGTACTCTAAGTGTGATAGGACCAGGGATTGACCATATAACTGGACAGTACTCGAAGTGTGATAGGACCAGGGATTGACCATATAACTGGACAGTACTCTAAGTGTGATAGGACCAGGGATTTACCATATAACCAGACAGTACTCTAAGTGTGATAGGACCAGGGATTGACCATATAATTGGACAGTACTCTAAGTGTGATAGGACCAGGGATTGACCATATAACTGGACAGTACCCTAAGTGTGATAGGACCAGGGATTGACCATATAACCAGACAGTACTCTAAGTGTGATAGGACCAGGGATTGACCATATAACCAGACAGTACTCTAAGTGTGATAGGACCAGGGATTGACCATATAATTGGGCAGTACTCTAAGTGTGATAGGACCAGGGATTGACCATATAACTGGACAGTACCCTAAGTGTGATAGGACCAGGGATTGACCATATAACCAGACAGTACTCTAAGTGTGATAGGACCAGGGATTGACCATACAACCAGACAGTACTCTAAGTGTGATAGGACCAGGGACTGACCATATAATTGGACAGTACTCTAAGTGTGATAGGACCAGGGATTGACCATATAATTGGACAGTACTCTAAGTGTGATAGGACCAGGGATTGACCATATAACTGGACAGTACCCTAAGTGTGATAGGACCAGGGATTTACCATAAAACCAGACAGTACTCTAAGTGTGATAGGACCAGGGACTGACCATATAATTGGACAGTACTCTAAGTGTGATAGGACCAGGGATTGACCATATAATTGGACAGTACTCAAAGTATGGTAGGACCAGGGATTGACCATATAATTGGACAGTGCTCTAAGTGTGATAGGACCAGGGATTGACCATATAATTGGACAGTACTCTAAGTGTGATAGGACCAGGGATTGACCATATAACCAGACAGTACTCTAAGTGTGAAAGGACCAGGGATTGACCATAAAACCAGACAGTACTCTGTGTGATAGGACCAGGGACTGACCATATAATTTGATATAATTGGACAGTACTCTAAGTGTGATAGGACCAGGGATTAACCATATAATTGGACAGTACTCTAAGTGTGATAGGACAAGGGATTGACCATATAACTTGACAGTACTCTAAGTGTGATAGGACCAGGGATTGACCATATAACCAGACAGTACTCTAAGTGTGATAGGACCAGGGATTGACCATAAAACCAGACAGTACTCTAAGAGTGATAGGACCAGGGATTAACCATATAATTGGACAGTACTCTAAGTGTGATAGGACCAGGGATTAACCATATAATTGGACAGTACTCTAAGTGTGATAGGACCAGGGATTAACCATATAATTGGACAGTACTCTAAGTGTGATAGGACAAGGGATTGACCATATAACTGGACAGTACCCTAAGTGTGATAGGACCAGGGACTGACCATATAATTGGACAGTACTCTAAGTGTGATAGGACCAGGGGTTGACCATATAATTGGACAGTACTCTAAGTGTGATAGGACCAGGGATTAACCATATAATTGGACAGTACTCTAAGTGTGATAGGACCAGGGATTGACCATATAATTGGACAGTACTCGAAGTAAGTGTGATAGGACCAGGGATTGACCATATAACCAGACAGTACTCTAAGTGTGATAGGACCAGGGATTGACCATATAACCAGACAGTACTCTAAGTGTGATAGGACCAGGGATTGACCATATAATTGGACAGTACTCCAAGTGTGATAGGACCAGGGATTGAATCACCTGATTTAGAATGCTAGATGTTACATACTCTGAACATTTTCTTGGAACAGCAATTACCTTACCAATCTTAATAACAATATTATCTATGTGTTCTGACCATGATAAAGCTGCATCCAACAGGATACCTTGTAGTTTCGTTTTTTTCACTTGCTCTACATGTCTTCTATTCATCGACAAATTCAATTGGGGATCATCAGCAAGCATATATCTTCAACCAAATACAATACATTTAGTTTTAGAAAAGTTCAACACAATTTGTTCATATCAACTCACTCAGACACAATTCTTAGGTCACTACTCAGTACATCTGTTAGCTCATTACATTCTGATGCTGCGTATACATCGTGGTATACATCGTAGAGTCATCAGCATATATTACTACTCTTGCTTTGTTCATTACTGGAGGTAAATCATTAGTAAAGATAGAGAAGTGGGCCTAGGCAGCTTCCTTGAGGAAGATCACAGCATCACAGCATCACAGCATCACAGCAACACTGCATCAACTAACTTCCGGTCATCCATACTCTTTAACCAATCATCTGTCATTTGTGCTAAGGCCGTACTCGTAGAATACCCTTCTTTGTATGCATGTTGGAAACCTGTTATCAGACCATTACATGAGAAATAGTCCTTGATTTGTACAGATACAATTTTTTTCAAATAATTGACTGGACACAGGCAGGAAGCTTATATGTTGACTATTAGGACCAGTGAATGCAGCTTTTTTTTATCCTTAGGTAGTGGAATAACCTTGGACTCTTTCCAGACTTCTGGGTACACCCCATACATCAAACACTTATTAAACATTTTAGAGATTAGGGTAGATATTTGGTTAGCTGTAACTCTAAGCAATTTTGTGTGAAGATTATCTGTACCAGGTGAATTGTCATCCGAAAGAGACACCAGCATCCTTTCTACTTCTTCCCTTTCTACTTGGTGAAATTTGAACATGCATTGCCTGATACAATCTTTTATAAGGTTATATGACATGTAGCCATCAGTTGGAATCATAGCATTCCTCAACTTGTCCACTTTGCCTGTAAAATATTCATGAAAGTAATTTGCGATGTTGTGTGGTTTTGTAATAAACATACCCTCTGATTCAACAAAAGAGACAGACATGTTTCGAATTCCTACCCATAATAGCGTTCAACGTTTCTCCCAGTTTTTTCCCATCACCCTTTACTTCATAAATGTTGTGTTGATAGAATCCCTTCTTCTTTCCTTTGTTTAGCTTGGTCACCAGATTTCTTAATTTACAATCATTTTGCTTATCAAACAGAGTACCATATTTATCTGCTGCTTTTTAAAAATCATTCAATTTCTCAGCTCATCATCAATCCACGGGCACTGATTGACTTCACAGTGCATTTTCTTTTAAAGGGGCATGCTTATCAGCTATACTCATAAATAATTTAATAAACTAACCTAGTGACATTTCAGGATCATCATTACTGCACACTTCTGTAGCACCTTCTGTAGATTATTTTAGGGCCAGCCTTTGGTATTTTAGTTTTCCTAGAGTGCAACCAATTTATGATCACTACAACCAAGTACCACTGATACAGCTTTAGAACAATATTCAGCCATGTTGGTAAAAATGTGGTGGATACAAGTTGATGATGTGATACCGGACCTATTAGTGACGTTCTGGTTGGTAATGTCATAACTTGCGCCAGGTTACATACAGTTGAACATGTTATTACTCCAACTTCGTGAAAGCGACAAACTGACACGTTTTCATTTTCGTCACAAACAACTTTATATCGAAGGAGTCCCTTTGAGTTCACGGCCAGCACATGCGCAGTTCGGCGCGAGACGAACTTTAGACCCGATGACATGTTTCTACAAGTGAATTTAGCTAGCCAAAGCCACCATGACATCACCTAAAAGTGTGATCGGGGATTTCTATTGGAGAAGAGTTTTAGCTAACACGCATGCCTTACTGTCTGTGAAAATGTACAGTTTTTCGGAACTCACTTCACTCATACATAGAGTGAGGTTTGCGCTGCTGGTGCTGGCACATGCGCAGATCAAATACACCGCTGCAGTCGACGTGGCCTCAAACCAGTCTTAGATTGGCTAATATTAAACACAGTTTAGCGCAGAAAACGTGGTAATTAACTACCATGATCATAATCCATTTTGCGCCTACTTGTCGGTTCTGTGTTTCTTTCAAGCCTGCTACATTAGGTTAGTGTAGGAAAGAGAAGGGGAGGGTGAGCAGAGACAGAAGCATGCGTGATCGAGAGGGATAGACAGCAGTTGCTTTGCGAGGTATCTACCTGAAAATACATGATCTATAGGCCTTATTTACTTTGAAGAACTACGAAAATTGTGATATTGTCAGACAGCATAGGCAGCAGCTCTACAGAGATGATGATTTGGTATTAAATAATAAAGTAATAAAATAAAGCAAATGTAACATACACAACAACTGAAATATTTTATAAAGTAATGTAATGTGAATAAATGATGGTTAATAAGTGATAAGCAGTCACTACCGTCATGGGACTTTTATGAATTGTTTTATTCTGTGTTATTACGGCATTCAACCCACATAATGCATAGTGCATTTAATATGTGCCAATTGTGCGCCGCCCTATGGGTCTCCCAATCACGGCCAGATGTGATACATCCTATTGCACTGAGATGCAGTGCCTTATATATGTATATATATATATATATATATATATATATATATATATATATATAATTATCTATTATGTTAATTTATTTTTGAGTACAGACTAGCTAAAAAGGTGAAAAGAATAAAGATAATTTTCTGGTAAAAAAAAGTGAAGGTCCAAAATAATAAGTTTGCACACCCTATTTTAAATTGCTCCATGCAATAACTTTGCGCTGTTTCTGATTAATAAACAATGCCATGCTGGTGGGTTGTAACATTCAAATAAAATCCAGAATTTCTGCTGGTGTGGGCATTTAAGTACTACAGCACGCACAGACTAAAAAATGCAATTGCTGCCAGCTAGCAAACGTAGGCCCGCTTGCGCTGCGACTTGGGCTGTGTTTAGACAGGCAGCCCAAATCAGATTTTATTTTAATAAACTAATTGGTCTTTTGACCAATCTGATCAGCTCTGAGAAAGAGCTGATGTGAAAAGATCCAATGTGATTGGTCGAAAGGCCGACTAGTGGTGGGGAAAAAATCTAAATTGGGCTGCTTGTTGAAACACATCCTTACTGCCTTGTGTAGTTGGTATATCAGTTGGGTGTATGTTTGGCTGTGTTTAGACACCCAGTCCAATTCAGATTTTTTTTTTCACTAATTGGTCTTTTGACCATCAGATCAGCTCTGAAAAAGAGTTCTGAAAAAGACCAACTAGCGTGGGAAAAAAATCTGAATTGGGTTGCCTGTATGAAAATGCAGTCGTCATCACTGTTTGCTTGATTGATCATGTTCAGCTGCATGTCATTGTGATGTCATACCGATAGCCCTCTTGTTTGGATGAATTTCTTAACTCTCTGATTGGGAAGATCTCAATTGTTTACTCTTCGAGTCCTCTCTCCTTGTCTCCTTCTCAAAACCCATTAGATGAGAAAGCCAGAGGTCCCGCCCCTCTGATCTGCTTCTTCAATGGGTTTTGAGAAGGAGGTGAGGAGAGAGGACGCGAGGAGTAAGCAATTCTCCCCTTAACTTCTTCCTTCCTCCATCCTTGATTGATTTAAAATCTGTTCTCTCAACAAAGACATAAAGCTGAACGTGATCAATCAATGAGCCAGTGATTGAATGGCAATTGCAGGTTCAGGCAATAAATACACTCCCAGCTAGTATGGCAACTAAGAAAGGCAGTAAGTCACAGTGGGCTTAAGGTTTCAACTTGGCAACTATAGTGGTGGCTTGTCTGTTGGTACTTAGATATGGCTTTTGGAATTCATTTGTGGTAAGAGTCTTTGAACAATGTGTTGTTGATCTACTACATGGGTCCTGCTTGACCTTTTGATGTTAAATTTCACTTGTGTTGCACAGGCACTGAATTTATTTTCTTTACAGGATCGTGTTGCTTTGCTCCATATTCTCAGAACATTTAAGATCTGCTTGTGCTCCACATGGTGAGGCATGAACAATACATTGTCTTTTTTAGTTTTGTTTAAGACCAGCCTTAAAATTGTGGTGACTCATACTTCCCTTAATCTGTTTTAGATGCCCAGCGATTAAGAGGCTACATGTATTCTGGCTCTTCCCAAGTGGAAGATGAACAGAAACAACCAGGTGATGGCTATCCTCAGGATCCAATCAAACCAACTTTTAGTACTTCAGGATCTGTCCAGAGTGATGCTACTCCCAGAGAGACTGGCCCCAACACCCATAACCAGGAACTATCCCGCAGAGGCTCTGCTTCAAGCTCTATCCAGCCTGCCCCAAGAATGTTAGGCCTCTCTGGCTCTATAGCCAGTAGAACCTCTGTCAGCCACAACAAGCGTCACACCCGTGCCAGTATAACTTCAGGCCAAAGTGTCACCAACCCTAGTGCAGTGAAGATGGTTTCAAGTTGGGAAGCAAAGGGAATCCAGCCCAAAACCTTTCCATTACAGCCTCGTTCAAGCAACTCTGGATCTGTTCAGAATTTCCTGGGAAGCCATTTATTCAAAGCAACCCCACAGAATTCTGTGGCACAAAGTGGAATCTACCAGTCCGTAAGGGAAATGGCTTCCACCCCTTACCTTCAAGTTCCCTCACGTGGTTCTTCAGGAACTTCATTTAGACCAGGTCCTCTGCATTTTGGGTCTACTGAAGGTGGGAGTGTAACAAATGCGTACAAGCCCAGCTTCTCTCAATATGTCAAGCCATACCAGAGTAGATATGCCTCCGCCAGTAGTGGTTCAACTTCTAGTCAATATGCCCAGAGTATAGATGGTGCCTCCAAAAGCAGCAGTATCCCTATACTTAGCCTGGGGTCTAGCTCCAGTCTCTTTACCCCGAGTTCTACGCCTAGTAAAAACTCCTATGGAACCTACAAGCCTGGCTCTACCCTTGGTGCAACACCACGCCAGAGCATGTTTACCTCTAACCAGGGTGGCAGTGCTTCAATCTACAGCCAGAATGTCCTTGCCACCAACCAGAAGCCAAGTAGCACTACACCTGCTGACAGCAACCACAGGCAAGTCTCTGGTCAGGTGGGGGACTACCAGCCTAGCTATGTTGCCAGTAGTGGGCCAATCTCCATCCTCTACAGTTCTAACCAGGGTGGCAGTGCTTCAACCTACAGCCAGAATGTCCTTGCTGCCAACCAGAAGCCAAGTAGCACTACACCTGCTGACAGCAACCACAGGCAAGTCTCTGGTCAGGTGGGGGACTACCAGCCTAGCTATGTTGCCAGTAGTGGGCCAATCTCCATCCTCTACAGTTCTGCCCAGGCTGGCAGTTCTTCAACCTATGTCCAGAAACCAAGCACCTCTAAACCTGCCCCCAGTCAAAGCTATCAGCGCAGCTATACTCCCAATGCTGTGAAGTCAATCCCTAGCTATGCCAGAGGACCTACCCAGAGCAGGATCACCAGTACCACCACACCTCAAAGCGTTGTTCTGGTCTACATCTACAACATCCCAGCACGCTATGGTGGCACTCATATCCGTCGGCTCAAAGACCATATTCATAGTGGGCATAGTGCCTACACTAGCCACTCCAAAACCAGCTCAAGTGTTAACATGCCACAGCAAAACCACACTCCACCTGCCAAACAGGAGGGTCCCAGCACTCCCTACGTCCAAGTCTCACACTCTACTAGATGGGAGCCCAGAACATGACTAAGTGAGAGCTGTAACCACCAGTTGACGTGATTGGTGTTTATTTTTATGCTCTTGGCAATTTGGGGGGTAGTAATCAGAATTGGGCAGCCTGTCTTCATGTTTGCTTGTTAATAATCTACTGTTTGTTTTCTAGGTGCTGAGACCATGAAGTGATGCCAGGCGCTGAACTTCAATGGTTTTAATAAATAACGTTGAATCTTATCCAAGTTCAGTCTCACTGTTGTATCCATTAAGTTTTTACTGACATGTCTGCTTGGTCCAGCAGGACTTTTTGAATGCTGGCATTTGTTAAGATGTTGTATGACTGGACCTCTACAATGAGCCTGAAGCTGTTGGGCTAAACATTTGATGCTTCATTCACCCCCTGCAGCTGGGCCGACCCAGAGCACACTTCAGGTTCTAATGCAATTTGACTTAGTTTGTGTACATCACAACCATCAGTGGAATATGTATATATTTTTTTCTCCAGAAATTCAATCTCATATTTATTTGACCCCTGATACGTTGTCTTGTTAGTGCCAATGACCATGACATTTCTGCTCTCGATGAGCCCTACATTATGCCTTAATACCTACCATAAGCATGACAAATGTATGACTAGAAGTCACACCTGGTCAGATGGGGAACTCCTGGCCCTAATTATGAGACAGTAATAGAATGGCAGTGTTGAGGTATTTGCATGTGTTTTATAACCCAGCGTCTTGGTTTGTCGCACCTGGAATTTCACTTTGCAAACCTACCCTGAATGTCACTAACTTTTTTGTTTTGTGCCTGCTTGACCAATTTGACTCAAGATAACTAGGTAGTATACATGTAATTACCCTTACCACCAGTTATGTAGGACGCTTCTCTAACACATCTGTCTGGCGGGTGTCAATCTGTTAATGATAGGCTCATTAATGTCCGGTCCTGATTGAGCAGGAGGAGCCTGTTTGTCATTAGGCCCTGTATCCATGAGGCTCTGTCCCACTTTCACCCTCTTCTAATCAGACACATGGCATTGCTAAACAACCTAGGTTCAGATAGTATTCAGTCACTCCAAGTCTTCCTCTGTGCTTGGTTGACTGTGCCTGGCTCAGTGGAACCAATAGAATAATCCCAAGAGTACAAACCCATATCTGGCAGTCCAGACAGGCTCAAGCGCAAAGTATTTGAAAGATATCAAATAGTTTGATCACAGGTCTGAATAGTTAGCCGTGGAGTCAAGATTCAGAATGTTTGCTTACATTTGAGATGTTATGTTATTGTTGACCTGTTTGACATTTACAGTGAGGTGTATGACGAGCCAGAAGGGGAACAGATTTACCTCCGTCTGTCACAGTTAAATGGAGAGAGAGCGACACCTCGTATGCATTGACCAGCCATGTGTGGTGGTTCAGATGAAAGCTATGCTATTTCCTGCCAGAGGAAGTAGCAGCGGCACAGAGGGAACTCTTTTAGGAGCTGTTTCGTTTCCTCTCTTTTTCCATCACGACTGGGAACATTCATAAAGAGAAAACATGTGGAAGAAAAAATAAAAGAGAAATGTCTTCCTTCCACTGGCATCATCAGAAACTATCTTTCTGACAGGACATTTAGATGGATTGTAGATTTGCATGAAGAGGAGAAAGGTTTCATAAATCATACTGAAAATGAGATCTATTAATCAACAGAGGACGTAGGTGACTGTTCTCTCTAATGGGACGATGACACACTGTCAGGCCATTGAACAATCTGCTTCACCCATGATGTTTCATCATAATAGGCATACTGTACAACGTACATCTTGCGCTCTCTTTCCATCTATCTCTCGCTCTCTGGCTCTATGCCAAGTAGTAGAAGTGATAGTAGCAGTAGTAGTGATAGCAGTAGTGGTGATAATAGTAGTAGTAGGGATTGTAATGATAGTAGCAGTAGTGATAGTAGTAGTGATAGTGATATTTGCGATAGGTAGGCTTCATTGAGGTTGACAGATGGACAGTATATGCCTACATCACTGACTGTCCCTGTCTGTTACGTGTTTTAATGTCAGTAGTAGAATTCAGAGAGAGAGGTGCGACCGTCAGCACAACACCAGGCAGGTTGTGTCTCCTCTCATCTCCTCTCTGGAAGAATTTACCCTTTGACCTTCAGAACGTACTTCTCCTCCCAGCCAATCAGGTGCTTCAGATCCCTGTCGGGCGCGCCAGGCCCCCTCTCGCTTCGGCATCTGGTCGTTGTGGTGAAGAAATGAAGGTAATAATAACCTGAGATATAACGAGCATAAGACTCCTCCCCCTACAGGCGAGAGGTCAAGCTACCTATAGAGAGCCACGCCTACCGCTGTGACCACGCAGATCACAGATTCATCATCAGAAATGACAAGTGAACCAGAGCCCTGTCCAAGTCTGTCCCAGAGTTCTAGCATTACACAAGCATTTATTTTAGCCACTATAATATTAACTACAATAATAGCTGGCAACTCTACATCTAGATTTTGTTTTGACCACAATAACAATTTTACATATACATTTGTGTCATTTTATTTGTGCATTTAAAAGGCCCCAATTGACTCAGTAAACTAGGCATACTGGTAAATTGATACCTATAATCACTTCACAAGACAGATATGTGTTGTGTGAGGAAACGAGATGCCATCTCAAATCGAGAAAAGGAGATTAATAGATCTGAGGGCTTGTTTCTGGGACATTAAACCTTGTCCTGGAGAATCTCCATTGACCATGATTTTTAGTCTAGGGCTAGGCTTCATCTGTGTTTGGGAAAACCATCCCTAAAATTGTTCTTCTTGTTCACAGAGATATCCCCGAGTGGGCCTTTAATGAGAGAAATCACAGTGGGCCTTTAATGAGAGAAATCACAGTGGGCCTTTAATGAGAGAAATCACAGTGGGCCTTTAATGAGAGAAATCACAGTGGGCCTTTAATGAGAGAAATCACAGTGGGACTTTAATGAGAGAAATCACAGTGGGCCTTTAATGAGAGAAATCACAGTGGGCCTTTAATGAGAGAAATCACAGTGGGCCTTTAATGAGAGAAATCACAGTGGGCCTTCAATGAGAGAAATCACAGTGGGCCTTTAATGAGAGAGATCACAGTGGGCCTTTAATGAGAGAGATCACAGTGGGCCTTTAATGAGAGGGATCACAGTGGGCCTTTAATGAGAGAAATCACAGTGGGCCTTTAATGAGAGAAATCACAGTGGGCCTTTAACGAGAGAGATCACAGTGGGCCTTTAACGAGAGAGATCACAGTGGGCCTTTAATGAGAGAAATCACAGTGGGCATTTAATGAGAGAAATCACAGTGGGCCTTTAATGAGAGAACCCAACCCCTCTGAATCAGAGAGGTGCAGGGGGCTGCCTTAATCCAGGTTTTTTTTAAGATTCAGGGTTACAATTAGGGTTAGAAATTCGGGGTTAGGATTAAAGGTTAGGGAAAATGTTGAAGGGGAATCAATTGATTAATCCCCACAAGTGTGTGTGTGTGTGTGTGTGTGTGTGTGTGTGTGTGTGTGTGTGGGAAAACTGAATGTCTAATTAATAACGGCCTAACTTCATCCCCTCTAAACAACCACAGCTACAACAGAACATAACTTCTTACAAGCCACATGGCCAGATAGACAGACAAAGGAACCATCACACACATGCTTCCACACACTTCTCAGATGAATGGTTGTGTGAAGACTTCAGAGGGAAGCCACATTAGTGTGGTTTCAGTATTTCCCTCTGCTTCACATGGCTGTTTTTGTTTTGACCAAATGCCTACGTTTCTAACTCTCTGAGCGCTCAATCCCCTAGTCGACCAATCTGAAGGAAATGGAAGTCTTGTGATAAAAGAGGCATTGTTTTACGTTTAGATAGGTAGAGACCATTATGATGGAATGTACCACGCCATAAAACCCCAACAAGGCCAGTCTTAGGATAAAGCAGACCCCAACACTTCAGCACCAACCAGAGCCTGTGTGTGCGTCCATGCACGCGCATGTGTGCATAAGGCTGTGTTTACACAGCCACCCTAAGAACCCAAATCAGATTTTCTTTCTATATCCAATCGACTGTCCACACTCCATTTGGCATGTGAACAAAATATGATTAGAGTATTAACACTGAGAATATATAAATATTTGGATGAGCAATGTCGCAGCGGCACAGACTAAGATACAGTAGAATAGAAGATACAATATAATAGAATACAGTATATGCATATGAGATGAGTAATGCAAAATATGTAAACATTATTAAAGCAGCCAGTGATTTCAAGTCTATGTATATAGCGCAGCAACCTCTAAGTTGCAACTGATGGTTATTTAACAGTCTGATGGCCTTGAGATAAAAGCTGTTCTTCAGTCTCTCGGTCACAGTTTTGTCACCTGTACTGACCTGATGATAGCAGGGTGAACATGTAGTGGCTCGGGTGGTTGTTGTCCTTGATTATCTTTTTGGCCTTCCTGTGACATCGGGTGCTGTAGATGTCCTGGAGGGCAGGTAGTTTGCTCCCGGTGATGCGTTGTGCAGACCGCACCACCTTCTGGAGAGCCCTGCGGTTGCGGGCGGTGCAGTTGCTGTACCAGGCGGTGATACAGCCCAACAGGATGCTCTCAATTGTGCATCTGTAAAATTTTGTGAGGGTTTTAGGAGCCAAGACAAATTTATTCAGCCTCCTGAGGTTGAAGAGGCGCTGTTGCACCTTCTTCACCACACTGTATGTGTGGGTGGACCATTTCAGTAATGTGTACGCTGAGGAACTTGAAGCTTTCCACCTTCTCCACAGCGGCCTCGTCGATGTGGATAGGGGGGTGCTCCCTGTGGATAGGGGGGTGCTGTTTCCCGAAGTCCAGAATCCTCTCCTTTGTTTTCTTGACGTTGAGTGAGAGGTTATTTTCCTGGCACCACACTCCAAGGGTACTCGCCTCCTTCCTGTAGGCCGTCTCATCATTGTTGGTGATCAGGCCAACAAGGCAAGTTTTGAAGAAAAAATAAATCATTCTGAGGAAAAAAATCTGAATCTGATCTGAGCATCCAGACAGAGGTCACATATGAAGGATCAGGTTTGTATCAGAATTCATATCGACATATGGAGGTGGAATATATTTGAAGTCAAAAGATCCGATTCCATGTGTTTTTTTAATCAGATATGCAAATATTTTGCAAACGATCTGAATTGTTCAAATGGTGTGAACACAGCCTTTGTGTGTGTCGATACAGCCGGCCCTTCTGAAAGTGATGAATGGGAGGCTGCCCTGCTTTAATGGGTGTATTGCTTCAGCTGTACTTCTCTCCCACCTCTTCCTGCTCTTCCACCCTCTGGCAAACACTACTAGCTGCCATTGATCAATTGAGCACCAGAACAATAGATGGGCCAATCCCTCTGTGGTTCTGTAGCTGTCTATTGTCTCAGGACTGTTTTGACATGCTGGACAGGAGGCACTAGACTGGTCCCACATCTGTTTGTGTGTAGAGTCTACTGTCGCTGCACCAAGCTACAGAGATACAGATACGGCTGGGTCAATATGATAGGTCTATGGAGGGATGGTTAAATGAGCGAAGGGGAAGAGGAGAGCCTGCGCTTCAATTTCAATCAATTGATGGAACTATGGCCATACTGTGATAAATACGAGAGCCACCAAATGTAAAGTACGGGAATCTTACAGTAACATATTGTATGTTATTTGTGTGCTGATTCTAACTGACTGTGGTTCCAATGAGGTGCTGGTCATGTAAATGGGGGTTGGGATTGACTCCTGTCGATAATGAGTGTTGCTTTGAAACCAATTGTGCTCCACTTCAGCATGGCATGGGTTCGTTCTGGACAGAGTCAGAGGCTAGAGGGGCTACAGATCTGTCACAGAAAGGAACCACTGTGGATCAGAGAGAGAGACAGAGAGAGGAAGAGAGATGCTTTGATCGAGTGGAAGCAGGGGTGAAGAGAGCGGTAGAGAATGAGAAAATGTGAGGGAGGGAGGGAGAAAGAAAGGGAGAGAGGAGGAAGAGAGACAGAGAGAGAGGGACAGAAAGAGAGAGCGAAAGACAAAGGAAGTTGCTCCTCCTTCTCTAGAGCTCCGTCTGTCTGTTTGCCATTACATAGCCAGCGGCCAAGTGGCTGCCACTTGGCCTTTGTCGTCATGCCACTGACTGTTGTGGTCTCTTTTTTTTACATGTTCAATTTCTCACAGATGTGGGATTCACTTTTAAGCCATATTCTCTATCATAGCGATTAAACCCAGTTAATGGCGCCAAGATGTTCCCCAACAGAAAGGACTCATATAAATGGCTAATTGCCTGAGAGGAACGTTTTCAAAAGTAACTTAGAAACATACAAATATTTTTTTCCCTTATTTCTCTCTCTATTTAATAGCCAAACCGCCGAGCAGAGATTAGTGAAAATAATAAAATATCAAAGAATGAAAGCTGCCCAGTGGTCTTGCAAAAGTTTTG
Source organism: Oncorhynchus clarkii lewisi (assembly GCF_045791955.1). Classification (NCBI taxonomy): domain Eukaryota; kingdom Metazoa; phylum Chordata; class Actinopteri; order Salmoniformes; family Salmonidae; genus Oncorhynchus; species Oncorhynchus clarkii. The sequence goes on from NC_092178.1 coordinate 25,704,121, forward strand.
TATCATTCAAGTCGTTAAAAAAACCCGGCTTGTTGCTTGAAGCGGAAAAGAAGAAATGAAAGCAAATTATAAACCAGGGATTTTCTCTGTCAAACAGGAACTTCCCATGTGGGAGAGAGAGACATGGAAGTATTTTGATTGCCACGTTCTAGAAGAGACAGTGCTATCATTGTGGCAATCATTTCTATGTGGGGGATGTAAACATGATTTTTCATCATCATACAACACAAAACAACAACAACAAAAAACAACAGCTAATTGGTTTAATTGGTCTTGTGGTTTTAACTAGCTAGGCTGTATTCCTCTGATGTATAGAAAGCGATGGAGAGAGACCGGGCCAGTTTATATTCAATCTATCTCTATCTCCCCATCTCTGTTTCTCTTCTGTCTGTTTATCTGTCTGTCTCTGTCTCTCTCTCTCTGTCTGTCTGTCTCTCTCTAGCTCTCTGACAATCTCTCTGATCTTCCTTCCCTGCCGTGACAACCTTGCAGCCCAGCCTATTGAAAACTGACACCATTGATTTTTCAAGACAACAGTTGTGGCCAAAGCCAGACATCATAAGTCCGTTAATCGAACCCAGTCACAGATCCACCCAATAATAACCTGAGGGGCAAGTAATGACCAACAGTCACCAATCTCTGTTTGTCTGTCTGCATCCCAAATTGCACCCTATTCTCTTTATTGTGCACTACTACATTCATTCTCATGCTTTACTCTTGTCATGACACATTGCATCAAGGCAAATGGAAATAGGCCTACTTCTCATGGATTTCCTTCCCAGTGGCAGTTATTAGGAATGATGACACTTTACTGATAATAGCTGCTGTATCAGACTGCCAGACATAGGCTGTACCTGAAATGGCACCCTATTCCCTATTTATAGTGCATTACTGTCCATCGTCAAATGTAGTGCACTATATAGGGAATGGGCATTGAAATCAAATCAAATTATATTTGTCATATGCATCGAATACTTACAAGCCCTTAACCAACAATGCAGTTTTAAGAAAATACAAAAAAAAAGTAAGAGATAAGAATAACAAATAATTCAAGAGCAGCAGTAAATAACAATAGCGGGGCTATATACAGGGGGTACCGGTACATGTATTGGCACCGGTGTTGAGGTAATTGAGGTAATATGTACATGTAGGTAGAGTTATTAATGTGACTATGCATAGATATGCATAGAAGCCTCTTGGACCTAGACTTGGCGCTCCGGTACCGCTTGCCGTGCGGTAGCAGAGAGAACAGTCTATGACTAGGGTGGCTGGAGTAGTATACTAAATGGTACAGGGTGCCATTTCAGACGCACCCTAGTCATGATTGTGGGAGAAGCTAGCTGCTGTCACATCACAAAGCATCTTAGCATGGGAGGACAATGCACAGTTCACAGAACATGCCATCAGCTAGAGGCTGTCTTTGTTTTGTTGTTGCAGTAGCCTCAGTTGCTTTCTCTTCTCAGTGTAAATGGCCACATAGATTGGGTTCTGCAACTTGGGAAATGTATATTTGATACACAATTCACCTGTTTGACCTGAAGACTTGCCCAATTTCACAGTACCATCCATGAACATAAATGAATAGACAGACTTTTAAAAAATACTGTACTTTTCAATAATACTTTATTTTGTCATTTTTAGCATGCAGCACAATTGGCTGACTAAGTGTGTAACCAATGCTGTATTATTACTACCAGAGAGATTTGAATAACATTTCAATATGATAAAGGATAGGCACAACCCCCACCCCCCCATCTCTCTCTCTAGCTCCCTCCCCCTCTCTCACAAGTTATTTTCTCTCTCTCTCAGCACTCCCTGCAATTAGCAGTGGAGCTTTGCTCGACATTAGGTCTTTCTTTGTGACACGTCCTACATCACCACGGCCACAGAGGGAGTGAGTCAGCTTTTGTGCAGGAGGATAATGAGGAACAACACTGTGATGAGAGCCAGCAGAGTCAGAAAGGAATGTCAAATTCTGTTCAATTCATCCACAGCAGAGTAGAACACCTTGTTTTAGGAAGTTATTGTGTCCGTTTGAACTGGTACCCTATTCCCTACATAGTGCGCTATCTTTGACCAGGGCTATGGCAAAACCAGGCGGACACTTATAGGCTTTTATCTGAAGTATATATAAAAAAGGAAAACCTCATTCAAATATGCCTAGAGAATTTCAAGTTTGGTGAAAAGGGTTCGACAATGTGCAGGCTTTCTGATTCTACTAAAAAACATGCAATCAAAACGAAAGCATCAAATGGAGTTTGAAATCAATAAGAACTGTGTTCTTTGTTGTTTAATTCTCCCTCTAGTTTCCCCACACCAGACTGAGCATTAACCTGGGACCAATTATCATGACAGAAACATCGCAGATCATGACAAAGAGCACATCTCAAAGAGACCCAGACCCCCTTCATGTGTACGCTCAACCCACTTAAGTCAACTATCACTTCACAAATTAGTCAAAAACACTGTTTACAGTCGAGGAATTAAATATAATTGAAGTGTAAAACAAATAGTATATTTCTGTTGTAGGAAGACAACAACAGTTCCTCCACTGCACTGGTTAATAAGAGCAGAACAGGCTTTGGCCTCTCAATGAAACTACTGCTGCCTGCTCAGCTGCTGGCATTCCAGAATCATCTGTATCTTATCACTGAAAAATGTCCCTTAAACAGAAAAAGCTGCAGCTCCAGCCAGGCTTTCCTTCCTTTAAAGAGAATGGCTTGTTGTCTTCAAGGAGGAGGGATTGCTTTTGGCTCAGCCACATGCACACAGTTACAGCCCTATAGCCCCAGCCTCAGCCCCAGCCTCAGTTACAGCCCTATAGCCCCAACCCTATAGCCCCAGCCCTATAGTCCCAGCCTCAGCCCTATAGCCCCAGCCTCAGTTACAGCCCTATAGCCCCAGTTACAGCCCTATAGCCCTAGTCCCAGTTACAGCCCCAGCCTCAGTTACAGCCCTATAGCCCCAGCCTCAGCCCTATAGCCCCAGTTACAGCCCTATAGCCCCAGCCTCAGTTACAGCCCCAGCCTCATAGCCCCAGTTACAGCTCTTTAGCCCCATCCCTATAGCCCCAGCACCAGTTACAGCCCTATAGCCCCAGCACCAGTTACAGCCCTATAGCCCCAGCTCTATATCCCCAGCCCTATAGCCACAGCCTCGTCCTGGTTCTCATCATCTTGACAATAAAACTAGAGAACTTAAAACAAAGCACATTTTCATGAAGGAGTGTTTTGAGATTTCCGTTGCTGGATGACTTGGGCTGTGCAGTGTGAACTGAATGAACAGTCCTTTTTCTTCTCATCTTATCTTTGATAACTCACATATCTATTAGGTGAAATACCAGTGTGATATCACAGCATTAAGATTTGTGACCTGTTGCCACAAGAAAAGGGCAACCAGTGTAGAGCAAACACCATTGTAAATGCAACCCATATTACGATTATTTATTTTTTCCCTTTAACTATTTAAACATCGTTACAATACTGTACATAGCAATAATATGACATTTGAAATGTCTCTATTCCTTTGAAACATTTGTGAGTAATGTTTACTGTTCATTTCTGATTTGTTTATTTTCACTTTTGTTTATTATGTATTTCACTTGCTTTGGCAATGTAAACATATGTTTCCCATGCCAATACAGCCCTTTGAATTGAGAGAGAGAAAGAGTTGCTTTTAGGAGAGATTAGAGGAGAGGTTCTCCTCCCTTTGGAATGCTATGGAGACTAATCTGCTGGGATTCCTTTCAGGCACCCTGGGGCAGAGGGATAGAAGACCAAAGAAATGCTCCTCAGTCCTGGGGTGAGCTGGCCCTCAGACAATCTCTCATTGAACTCTGCGTCCCGATGGCACCCTTATTCCCTTTATAAGTCCACTACTTTTGCCCAGGGCAAATACAGGGAATATGGTGCAATTTCAGACATGATCATTGTGCATAAGCTTCACAGGGGTTGGTGTCACACAACTTGCAACTCATGAGCTGATTAATTATGCTGTATGTGAGCTTGGTAGCGATATTATATACATTTACAAGACCTCCTCTCAAAGAACAATACTTAAGTAAAGTCATAGCAAGTGAAATGTATAAGAACAGTCTTCAGTTTCATTACTTCAGCTTCATGAATTATGTATATTCATCCATCCATCTGTTCTCAGTTCCAAGAATCATAACATACATCAATGATATTGTCCAAATGTAGTTTCACTCCTTCACATGACACTTCATTCTAGGACAGACAGGGAAGCCCCACTTTTAAGAGGGGGAAATCTATGTAGAAGAACAGTCAGTCAGTCCCCCATCCATACAACAGTTCTCTTTCACAGTCAACGCCCATTTGTTAGCCATGGGTAATCCCCAGTCTGAGACGATGTGTGGACTGAAAGTGAGGACTGGTTGTGAAGGACTACAGATCAGACAGTGCATGCTTTAATCATGGACAAGGCTACTAGTAACAATAATAATACTCAGTCATATACTTACTGTATGTTTATATTAACATACAATTCACATGTACAGTTTTTACATGATCTTATCTACTTATAAATGCAATAGAAAAAAACTTTTTTGATTATGAAAGAAGGATCATGGAAGCCCCTGGGAGTGTCCTCCTACCATCAAATGTCTGCTGTGGTGGAGACCTGTGAGAGCCTGGGGTCGGCGTCGTGCTCGTAGCGGTAGTGGTATCCCTCCAACACCTCCGTGCACGCTTCCCGCATGTCATTGATCCTCTTCTTGATGCCCTGCCGGTTGAGGTAGAGGACCAAGAGGAAGACGAGTCCCACGAAGCCCAGGACGATCCCAAGGAACACGTAGGAAGTCTGGAGGGCCAGGTCCGCCCCCTCACCCACCCTGTGGCATCCCAGCGCCACCCCGTCCCCCCCAGCGTGTCCAGCCGCCAACCTCAGCAGAGAGGTGTTTCTCATGTCTGAGGGGAAGGCACACACCAGGCCCTCTGCGTCTCCCACATGTCCCTGGGAGGAGTTGAGCCAGGCAGTGAAGGGCTCCATGCCACAGATACAGGTCCAGGGGTTCTCCCCTAGAAGGAGTCTCACCCCGGGGGGCAGAGAGGCCAGCTCAGCCAGGCCCTCCTCCTGGACAGTCCGCAGAGCGTTAAGGGTCAGATCCAGCTGCTCCAGAGAGTCCAGCCCAGAGAAGGTGCCATTGTAGAGGGCCACCAGGGAGTTGTTGGCCAGGATGAGCCTCCGCAGGCCCCCCAGGTAGGAGAAGGTGTGAGAGGGCAGGTAGATTAGCCTGTTCCCTGACAGGTCCAGGGTCCGGAGCTCAACCAGGGTGGACCAGCGAAGAGACATTGCCAGGTTCATGAGAGAGGAGTGGTTGTAGAGAGCTCGGCTGAGGTTGAGCTCCCTGAGAGTGTGGCCCGGAACAGTGAAGGCCTCTGGGTTGATGACAGCCAGCTGGTTGGAGCTCAGGTCCAGAGAGCGGAGGGAACGCAGCCCAGAGAAAGTCTGAGACTCTACCTCTGTTATCCTGCAGTGAGGGAGGGATACAGAGGAAGCAGAGGATGCATAGTCACTCATAGTCTATAATAACAGTGGCGCAGTGGTCTAAGTCACTGCATCTCAGTGCTTGAGGCGTCACTACAGACACCCTGGTTTGAATCCAGGCTGTATCACAACCGGCTGTGATTGGGAGTCCCATAGGGGAGCGCACAATTGGCCCAGTGTCGTCCGGGTTTGGCCGGTGTAGGCCGTCGTTGTAAATAAGAATTTGTTCTTAACTGACTTTCCTAGTTAATAAAGGTTAAATTAAATTAAAAAGGCACTGCATCTCAGTGCTAGAGGCGTCACCTCAGACCCTGGTTCGATTCCAGGCTGTATCACAACCGGGGTAGGTCGTCCTAGAAAATAAGAATTTGTTCTTAACTGACTTGCCTAGTTAAATAAATAAAAAGAAAAACAATAGTAAGCACACGGTTTATTCAAGTTTTACCCAACATAACAGGATGCCATTCATCAAAGGCTTCATGTTAAGATGCATTCAAAAGTGTGCGAAAATAGACAGACAAGCTCTATGACATTTTTGCTATAATAATACATTGGCACTTCAAATCATGAGGCATATATAAACTTGGACAAATAAAAGTAGGCCAAACTAGAAAACAGTCTTTTTTTTCCCCCGCTAGGCAATGTTTCTCTTACCTATTGTTACTCAGTGACAGCGTTGTTATATTGTCCAGCCCTTTGAACGATTCCGGTCCAATTCTGCTGATCTGGTTTCCAGTTATGAACAGATTCCTCGTGTACCCTGGTATCCCAGGCGGGACACTCCGCAAGTCTTTGGAAACACACTTCACCGTGTGAGCAGCTTCCGAGCATTCGCAACGAAGAGGGCACCCGGATGCGCGCGCAGAAATAGAACAGAGCAGCGCACAGAAAACCATCCGTAGAACCAAATCCAGCATTTTTGAAAAACAGGCTACGCGATACCAGAACAGTGATAAATATAGTTTCTATACATTAAAAACAAAAAAGTATTCTATACAGAGCGAATTACATTTACCGAAAATGACTTGATTGCCATTTCAGAAGAATAACAAACTCAACCTTCTTGCCTACTTCTAAGCGCGACAAAAAAAATGCATATGCTGTAGACTACAGCGCATTGACTGTGCACATTAGCTATATATAAATATATATATCCTACTGCCGATGAGAGTGAAACGTGGAGAGAGAGTCCTATCGTACACTGGTCAGATTGTCCTCGCCATCTCCTTGACCCGTTCTATTCTATATTACAAGTCCTGGCTGGATGTTCAACTTCTTAGCATTTCTGAAGCCCACGTGTGACAGAGTCAGGGTCTGATTTCCATGACAAAAGGGGATCTCTCTTTCGGGGCTGTTTGATCCCAGCAGATGCACACCGAGCGTCGCTCCTCTCAAACAATGAAATTAAAGCACCATCGCATCGTAGGCTACAATCTGCGGGGAGGGGCTTTTCAGCTTCCCTCTCACCCCGTCCGGAGCCTTTCTGTCCTCCCACTTTAATTAACAGCATGCAGGCCAGGTCTACACCGGGCGGGAAAGAGAAATGCAATATTGAATTTGACAAAAACCTTAACAAGTGTAGAAGTTGGTAGTGCCTTCTTAGATTTTAAACATGGATCAATGTTTGCAACCTATACCTTCAAATGATTAGTTTGTTAGGATATATCTCATACGACCCTATTAATAGGCGATTACCGAATAATTATGAAATAAGTCATTTATCTTCAAGCTATTCGATAGACAGGTAGTCTAGGCTAAAGATTCTACCAATATGTAATAATAACCAGAAGCGCAAAATGCCCAGAATTATAGGCGTAAGCACCAAGATGATTAAGAACTGGCACATTCCCAGATCCTTGTGGAATGACACTTGATTATAACAATTGGGGCACTGAATAAGCACTCATGGGGTCCACATCAGCAAGATGTAAAATGTAAAGTCCCTAATTAATTTAATATTTTGAGCCATGAAGTGTAATACATCTGAATACGCGCCAAAGTCATTGACAATGTTATAACAATGAATAACACAGGCTATGCGTAGAGCTTTTTCATGTTCCACAAGAGAAAAGTTAATGTATCTAAATCAATAAAGACGGTAGCACCTTCGAGCATTTGCAGATCAAAAGCTGCGCTACAGAAAATGCGGATACAATGATGAGAGGTAGACGCGCCTTCCTCTCTCACTCTAGGTGACATTAGATCAACAATGCTTTTTAGAGGGAGGGGAGGGGGAGCCTCTGATGTCTGCCCACCCGTCCTCCCCCAATGCTCTCTACAGAAAGAGGGAAAGAGCATAGATAGGATGTTTGCAGGATGATGACAAATGGCAATTGAATCCGAGGTTGTCCTTTTGATAGCCAAGTGTCAACTCTGAGAGTGGTTGGATCAGAGGTGAAATTCACTTGAAATTGAGCGTTGATTTTTTTTCAATTAGCCTTTTCTCCATGACAAACTATAATGTTGAGGGCATGTAGTAATTAATAAGTCTATGCTGTATGAGTAGGCGTAAGTCATGTGATATGATCTGGAAAAAGTAGCCTAATGTATACACCATTTCTTCAGAAATGCTTCACAAATTGTCTACAATAAATAAACGTCTTTATTGGTATCATAGTTACATGTCATTTAAATACATTCACAGTTCACTCAGTCCCTTGCAGATTCTTTCATGGGAAAACAGAACTCCTAATCTTATGCAGCATAGTGACATTTCAAGGGATTTAAAGAACAAAAGAAGTGTATTGGTGTTAGGATTTGTATGACTTTATATGATTATTGGCCCTCAGTCATAATAGCATCCCAACCGTCTTTTGTTAGCACTGAATGTGTGAAACCACAGGTGTCCACATTCCACAACCCAGCACCTAGTTACAACTGGAGGAAAGAACATTAATATCGATTCAACTACACTCTAAAGAGTATTACGGATTCTAGAACAGATTCTTGAACGGAACAGAATTTGAGAACAAACCGGTGAACCTTGGTACAAGTTTAAATAGGAGTGGTTCCATTGCACAAAAAAAACATGCTTTCTTCTCTGTTTTCCATTAGAGGAAAGGAGTAAGGCTTCAGAATGGAATCAAGGCCACAATTTACATCCAATCTTGCATCTAAATTCTCATTCTCAAATTGCCCACCTATCAGAACTAAATCAATTCCACTTAAAGATTCACTCTGGGCCTCCAGAGTGGCACAATGGTCTAAGGCACTGCATCACAGTGCTAGCTGTGCCACTAGAGATTCTGGGTTCGGGTCCAAGCTCTGTCGCAGCTGACCACAACCGGGAGACCCATGGGGCAGCGCACAATTGGCTTAGTGTCGCCTGGGTTAGGGGAGGGTTTGGCCGGCAGTGATATCCTTGTCCCATCATGCACTAGCGACTCCTGTGGCAGGCTGGGTGCAGTGCATACTGACACAGTTGCCAGGTGTATGGTGTTTCCTCCGACACATTGGTGCGGCTGGCTTCCGAGTTAAGTGGGCATTGTGTCAAGAAGCAGTGCGGCTGGTTGGGAGAGGCGATGGTTGAGTCATGCGTCCTCTGAAACATGACTCGCCAAGCCACGCTTGTTAACACCGCTTGCTTAACCCGGAAGCCAGCTGCACCAATGTGTCGGAGGAAACACCATTCAACTGACGACCGAAGTCAGCCTGCAGGCACCTGGCCCGCCACAAGGAGTCGCTAGGGATCGAACCCCAGGCCTTAGATGGCTGCGCTACTCGGGAGGCCGTCAATGTTTGTCTATGGAGATTGTATGGCTGTGTGCTCAATTTTATACACCTGTCAGCAATGGGTGTGGTTGAAATAGCCAAATCCACTAATTTGAAGGGGTGTGCACATACTTTTGTATACAGTGCATGCTTTGTCATTATGGGGTATTGTGTGTAGATTGATGAGGGGAGAAAAACAATTTAATCAATTTTAGAATAAGGCTGTAACGTAACAAAATGTAGAAAAAAAGAAAGGGGTCTGAATACTTTCAGAATGCACTCTTTATAGTGTATCATACAAAATGGATGACATAGTACACAATTTGATGACGGTACACAAAAAACAGGGACCACTTTTGGTACTTAAGCACTGTTTTCAAGCCCCAGTCGGTTTGTTAACACTGAGCAGAGCTATTCTCCTGCATCTCAGGTGATGCTCATCACTCAACGACAATATCAGTCATCAATGACGTCAGTGCTGTTAGTTTTAATCTACCTTTCTATTACATGGCACCTCCTACACTCTTTGAAAAAAAGAGCTACTGTAGAACCTAAAAGGGTTCTTCGGCTGTCCCCACTGGAGAACTTAATTATTATTATTTTTAGAACAAATAAAACACACAAAACATCATCATACAAACCTGCCCAGAACCACTAGCACAAACCCCCATCTCCCTTTATGCCACAGGGCCTCAAACAGCACCATTATGTTTCTCTGTAGTCCACGCACTTTCAACATTTAGATAACGCATTTGAACTTTCCATTGCGTAAATTACAGAGTATTGGTCAATTTCCAGTCTAAGTATAATAAAAAAAAAAAGATGATTGGCGAGAAAAGTATGGTCCAACACATTGGGTATCTCACTGCAGCCTCCATGTCTTAAAATATACAGAGAGACAGATTAAAAGTACATGTACACTGTAATACTTCTGACAGCCAACTTTAACTCCGCCTATAACTTGACTTTATAACATTCCCAGAAGGCATGGATTATTGAGTAATTATTAGTTTTACACTTCAGACATGACTCTTGCCATTGTGCTGTAGAATTTGTGAATGTTGTCTCTTGTATAATACATTCTATGCATACGTTCATTTTAGTTAACTGTAACCTTATGATCCAACATTCCCTCCACCTTGTGCCAATATCAGTTATTTTTAAGTCTTGGTTCTGATCATTTATATTTTTTCCTAAGAGATTGTCAGTTGGATAGGTAAATTATACAATACCTTGCAGAGAGCCTATCATATGAACATCCTTATCGGACTCAAATAAGATTCCCTCAAGATTGACCTTATGTCCATAGGAGAACTCTTTGAAGAACCATTTTTGGTTCCAGGTCAAATCCTTTTGGTTCCATGTAAAACCCCTTTGGGTTCCATGTAGAACCCTTTCCACAGAGGGTTCTACGCCGAACCAAAAAGGGTTCTCCTATGGCGACAGCTGAAGCATCCTTTTGGAACCCTTTTGTCTAAGAGTGTAGACACAATTAATATCAAGACTGGGAAACTTGGGTCAACTATGGATCATTTAAAAAAGGTCCATTACAGTCTAGTCTATTATGTACTATATACCTTTATCCATTTACATCATTTTAGATAACAATTTAGGTAATAAATAAGTGTATATAAAGGAAGTTATATGCAGCCATCTAATATCATATGCAGTTATCGTCAATTCCCCAAAAAGCCACAGGATTCAAGAAAATAGTTGTGTGTCCACAAAGACATAGAACACGCAGCCAGGACATGCACAACCGGCCGTCATGCATGTACACGCCCACACGCTTCTTTTGACACACACTCACTCATGCATTCAGGCACAAAACTGCTTCATTGCAGAACAGTGATGAGTTTTGATATTGTATCATATGGTATTGCATGTAGAAAATGAAGGGAATTAAGGAGGATAGTTCATTTACAATATAAATTAAAACAGAACATTAAAAACAGGTGTGATTTATCATCAAGTATCCTAAGACAAAAGCACTTGGTCTAATATTTACACATGAACATGAAAGGAAAAAGATGAAAGACGCCATAAGCACACCAAAGGAATGTCAATACCCTGGAAACAATTGGCATCTCGCATAAAATCACCAACAGCTACAGAAGTAGTGTAAAACTGCCTTGACTGTGAAAGTAATGGAAAGCAAAAGGATCTTTAAAGACTTCCTATACAAATCTAAACATGGTTTTCTGTTTGTTTTTCTACATACAATTTGGGGTTATTGCAGTAGTAGATCGACATATCACATTTACTGGAATTTCAAATAATAAAGTCCAACTAGAGAGAAAGAAGCAGGAATGTGAAAAGGGCTGCATAGAGATGCATTGGCATTTCACTATGTCCTAATCTCATCTGAGACAGGAGTGAAACTTTCTCTGGCACAGGAGGAGACCACAGGATATTAAGCCAAAGACTTGTATGCTTCTAACACTAACGTGCCAACCCAACCCAAAGCGAACCAAACTGTTCTGGCAAAGTCATTTTTAGTCAGCACGGTTACACGTTATGCTGGATGCATAACCAGGCCAGCTCAGTACATCGGTTCAGTCCAGCTCGGTAGTGTGACAAGGGTGTGTAAACATGGAGGAGCCAGCAGGCTACCTGCTGCTTCTGGCAGCTCCACAGATAAAGAGAAAAGGCTCAAGGCTCAGCGCTTTCACTCAAACAATGAGGGGATTTGAACCTGCCACCGCAGAAGAAAGCCATGTCATTGGATTTTGTGAGCCAACCATCATCTAGGACAGGGTTTCCCAAACGCGGTGCAGAGGCCCCCCATGGGTGCACGTCTTGGTTTTTGCCCTAGCACTAAACAGCTGATTCAAATAATCAACGCTTGATGATTCTGTTGGTTATTTGAATCATCTGTTTAGTGCTAGGGCAAAAACCAAAACGTGCATCCAGGGGAGGCCCCGGGACCAAGTTTGGGAACCCCTGATCTAGGATTAACCAGTGTTTGAAAGTAGGCTACTACATACAAAATCAATATAGATGGTACGGTCTAAAAATGAAGTTTGATATAAATTGAGCCATTCATGCACATACATGTTATCCAGGAAGACCCATGTTTTTCCAGGCACCAACTATATGAATTACTTTCAATTTGTCAACTCAGGCCGAGCCAGGTTTCAGAGGTGCTTCTTTCTTCTGGGGCACATTGGGGTTAAAGTTTGCGCGTGGAACAGATCAGAAAGCGGTGATCCCTCTCCTGTAGGGACCGGGAAGCTCTACATTTGGCACGCTCACATTCTAGAACACAAATGAACTCTGCAGCGTTCCAGAACATCATGCATTTCATTCCCATCGGCAGTTCAGAGTTATGAGTCCAGGGTTCCACAGAGGTTACCATGGCAACTGTAGGAAGTATCCAAATAATCCAACACACTTAATGAGATTATCTGAAATCTATAATCCCGTTTCAAAAAGAGCCATCATTAAAACAGGTCTAAACATAATTGTCAATCGAGTTCTAAGAAAAATAGAAATATTTTAATAAAATGCTGATACAAGCAGTTAAATTAGACTCATAGATATTATACAACATATGAAGCATCAGTTGTTTATAGCAGAGTTTTGAGAATTATTATCCTGGATACACTCCAATGTAGTAGATTACATTAATTGTAAAAACAAATCACTCTTGGTGAATCACAGGCTATTAAAAGTTGCAGAAATAGGAACTGTATTAATCCAAGTATAAAATGTCAACACAATAACACATTCCTTTAAAGGCATTAAAAGGGAAATGTCATGTTTTCTGTTCCAATCATCAAGATGGAGTATGGGAAGCACAGAGTCATCATCAGTCCCATGTCATTAGATGGATGGTGGGTGTTTGTTTCAGCATGGCAGAGAGAGAAAGAGATGGATACTGCTGTCGCTGTGGAAGACAAGACTACTACCCTTGAAAGAAAGAACTACCCCTGAAAGAAACAACAACCCCTGCCCCCTTCACCACTACCGTCGCTCCTCTAGTCTACAGAACCTGCAACATCATCCATTACCTAGAAATTATGAGGGTCTATACACCCCATAGTAGGACTTAATTGAAAATCAGAACATTTGAAAACTGCATTAAATTGCATGGGGTTGGGATGTGTGTGGAGGGGGATTAAAACATTTATAAGTAAGCTACCGTCCATCAAGAACAATTAACCTCAATGCCAAAATAAACAAACAACTAAATTGCCATTCCGCCACCATTGAAAGCTAGGTTGCCTGGTCCTAGAAACAAGCAGGCTTTGTGTTAAGTCGAGAGGAGGATGTTATTGCCCTTCTCTCATTGGTTTGTTTGTTGCTGGGATGTCACAGTTCCATGTCTTTTTTCCCCGCTCGGTCCTCACAAGCAGAGTAGGTGTAGAGTGACACCTCCCACCTCAACTTCCAACCTGTAGGGGGTCCCCCCTCCCCGTGTGTGCTCTCACCTACCTCAACCCCCATCTCCCTCATCCCCCTCCTGCAAGGAGTCCCTCCCCCTTCCCACCCTTTAAGCTGTGTCCTCCCACCTGGTTGGCTGGTCACCGCAGGTTAATGGTTAGAGCCACAGTCAGGATAATACCCAGCAACATGAGGAAGGGAAGCCAGGTCTTCAAGAACCCTGCACAGCTGGAAATAGGGAGAGAAAGACAGAGAGGGGAGGGCAAAGAGAGTGGGCAATACAGATGAGGAGCAGAGCAAGAGGTAGGGAGAGAGCGAGAGAGACATTGGCTTTCTGGAACAACAACAAGACGTAAGTCATCATATCTGAGGTCTGAGGAGTGACCGAGTCAAAATCTGATTCTTCACATAATTTCCCCCGTTGTCGTGACAGCATATGTTTGAGATCGCATGCACGTAATCAATTACGCTGAGGCTCTGGCAGTCGCCACGGCAACCACTAAACTCCAGCCAGGCTAGGAGCTAAGTGCATAGTAGCATGCATACCACTCAGATTGCATGAATACATTCTAGAACACAAATGAACAAATGAGCATTCTAGAACATCATGCATTTCATTCCCATCTGCAGTCCAGAGTTATGAGTCCAGGGTTCCACAGAGGTTACCATGGCAACTGCAGGAAGTATCCAAATAATCCAACACACTTAATGAGATTATCTGAAATCTATAATCCCGTTTCAAAAAGAGCCATCATTAAAACAGATCTAAACATAATTGTCAATAGAGTTCAAAGAAAAATACATATTTTAATAAAGCTGCAGATAAAAGCAGTTAAATTACTCAGATATTATACAAGATATGAAGCATCACTTGTTTATAGCAGAGTATGGAGAATTATTATCCTGGATACACTCCAACATAGTAAATAGATTCAATTAATTGCAACAACAAATCCCTCTTGGAGAATCACAGGTTATTAAAAGTTGCAGAAATAGGAACTGTATCTAGGTAGTATGCTAGTGGGAAGACTAGTGGCCATTACCACTCTCACAGGAGGGGGCATGGGAACGAGCTGTCACATTCCTTCAACCACAACATACTACTCGTCCATCAGACTCGAGCCTAATATCTCCACAAAATCATCAGGAGGCCCTCTGTCCTTCTCTGTATTCAGAGGCAATTCAGTGACATCATAACCATCAGCTCATGGGACCCAGAGATTACACATCCCCAATATCTAGCCCTACCTCGCATGGCTTTGTGGAGCATAAGTAAGATACAGTTTTGGCTCTAAAAAAGTTCTGTCACACTGTGGTAAATCTGAACAATGCAAATGCAGGAGATTCTTTTGACTTGAACCATTTCTGCATCAGTATGTCAGTACCTGACGTGTTTGCTGTAGAAGAGGGAGAGCAGACAAAGACAGAAAGTCAGTACCTGACGTGTTTTCCATGGACTAGGGAGAGCAGACAGAGGTTGATCATGTTCCACGAGGTCTTGTTCTCATAGCGCATCATGTTCAGAGCCATGGCCACATGGGAGTGACAGTTGTCACAGCAGAGGTTGTGCTGGGGAGAGAGAAGTATAATCAACGTTAGTACGGTGCGGTACCCCTGGAACAGTTTAGGGGTTAAATACTTTGCTCAAAGGCACGAGATGGCATCTACGATACCTAGAACACCACCAGAATTTGGATTCAAACCGACAACCTTCCAGTTGCAACCTTACACCCACAATTCCTTACCATTCTGTTTTTGTACTCTTCTGAGGCATCATGCACTGCTGTGTCCCAGGCGTTGGAGCCACTAGCATACACCTTGGCTACGTCCAGCATCCAGTACCTTCAAATACATAGATCTTCTATCAGAAACTAAAGCTACTGGTCCTAGATCTGTTTGTGCTGTCTTGAGTTGGGTATACAGCACAAATAGATCTGGGTCCAAGTTAACTGCTCTGCACCAATATTCTCTCTCAGAATTGTAATTAAACAATCAACAAGTGCTTTAATTCAAGATACGGTGGGGTCCGAAATTATTGACACCCTTGATAAAGATTAGCAATAATGACTGTATAAAATAACTAATTCAAATACTGAGCTACACTCAGTGTACAAAACATTAAGAACACCAGCTATTTCCACAACACAGAGTGACCAGATGAATCCAGGTAAAAGCTACGATCCCTTTGAGGTCTCTTGCTAAATCCACTTCAATCAGTGTCGATGAAGGGGAGGAGACAGGTTAAAGAAGGATTTTTAAGCCTTGAGACATGGATAGTGTAACATTCAGAGGTTGAATGGGCAAGACAAAATATTGAAGTGCCTTTAAACAGGGTATGGTATTAGGTGCCAGAAATGCAACGCTGCTGAGTTTTTCCAGGCGCAACAGTTTACTGTGTGTATCAAGAAAAGTCCACCACCCAAATGAAATGCAGCAAACTCTACAAAATTCTGGGAAGCATTGGAGTCAACATGGGCCAGCATCCCTGTGGAACGCTTTTGACACCTTGTAGAGTCCATGTCCCAATGAATTGAGGCTGTTCTGAGGGCAAAAGGGGCTAGTGTAGCTCATTATTAGGAAGGTGTTCCTATTGTTTTGGACCCTCTGTATATTGTATGCAACAACCACAAAAAAATTGGGAAATTATATTTTATATTACATTTATATATAATACATTTGCTCTGAGAACTGAATTTTGTTTAACAAGTAACAAAAACACAAAAAAGGAGGGGTCTAAATTATTGACACCCCTAAAGATTCATGTAAATAAAGAAGTCGAAGGTTTAGTATTCGGTCCCATATTCCTTGCATGCGATGACTACATCAAGCGTGGGACTACAAACTTGTTGAATGCATTTGCAGTTTGTTTTGGTTGTGTTTCAGATTTTGTGCCAAATAGAAATGAATGGTAAATAATGTGTCATTTTGGAGTCACTTTTATTGTAAAATAAGAATATCGCTAAACACTTCTACATTAAATATGGATGCTACTATGATTACGGATAATCCTGAAAGAATCATGAGCAATGATTAGTGAGAAAGTTTGAGGTTCAAACATCAAACCCCCAAGACATGCTAACCTCTCACCATTACAATAACAGGGAAGGTTAGCATGTCTTAGTGATATGATCTTTCACCATCTGTAACTTTCTCACTGATCATAATTCACAATTCATTCAGGATTATTCTAATTGCATTAGTATAAAATAGAATATCACTTTTTTTTGTTGCATACTATATAGCCCAGAATTAGATTTATTTTATACAGTCATTATTGCTCATTTTTATCAAGGGTATCAATAATTTGGGACCCCACTGTATGTTGAGAAAAGATGCTGAGGTTTTCATATCCCTCTACTGATTTGACCATGAAGAGGACAAACATTTCAGTCATCAAGATAAGAATAACACCTCCCACGAACATTCCATTCACTTACTTTGTTGGTCTCCCAAAGGCCATGTTGTCTTCCTGCAATAAAACAAAAAGAAAACAATATGCAATATAAATGGTAATGTGTTCATTATATCAAACCTATTGAATGATGCAAAAACAAAATGTTAAATCATCCTAAAGTGCAGTTTTTCGGGTATATGAATTTTCATAAAATCAGCAGATAAACAACAAACCATATAAGGTGTTGAAGTGATACAGGAAGCAGATAAAGACCACCCAGGAGGTAATAGCATTGGTGTGTGTGTGTGTGTGTGCGCGCGCACGCTACAGTATACACCACTTGTTGTCCCCTGGGGCAGTTTCACTTACTGTCCTAATTTATTTATTTAACCATGAAACACCCTTGAGTGTTAAAAACAGAATCTCTGTATTTATAAACCTATTTTATTATGACTCTACCAACCAGGCTGGCTGGGTGTGGAATACAAAACATGGGACAGGGGGCAGAGGTGCATCAGATCATGGAATTCCCAATGAGGCCATTAAAACTAGTGAACAGATACAAAGCTTATAACTGGGATCTTCCAAACGCCACAAAGACAAAGTCAACGTCTAGCTACAACAGGGATAGGCAACTGACGGGGTTGGGGGCCACAAAATCCAAACTCATCAGTGGAGGGTAGAATGGAGTTAAAGGACTCAAACATGATTTTCATGTGTTTGATACCATTCACTCCATTCCAGCCATCCTCCCCTCAGCAGCCTCCACTGGAACACATTATGAGGGACCGCAGTGGCTCGAGGGTCTGCATACCAACATCCATACCCACACATGCAGTCAGAGCCGGCACTAGCCTTTTGGGGGACATAAGTGAATCAATGGGGCCACCCGGTCGGTAATTCGAGCCTGATTACTACAAGTTTAGATAGCTGGCTAGAAGAAGAAAAAAGGTTTATCTGACATGAGCGAATTGAGTGACTGCCAGTGGCTAACATAGTAAGAGAAAAACTATAGTATTCCACTATTCTAACAGTAAGTTGAGACCCCGATTGAGTTCCCCCTGAAAAATGTTTAAATTGATCAGCAGACCTACCAAGGGGGGCCGCGAACCCAGTTGCCCATCCCTGAGCTAGAACAAACATTATACTCATGGTGGAGAAAGTGGTGGAGGAGGGGTGGTCTAGTTCTTCACCCTGTACACACCAGGGTAATCCTATTGGTATAGAAACTTTTTTTCAATTTAGCAATCACAAATAATGGATTATCTTTTTGGGGCCAACAAGTGTGCATGTAGGGGAGCGTCAGGGAGTTAACGGACCAAATTGAACTCTATTGATCCCTGAGGGGACTTATGTCCCTGACAAGTTCTCCCAGGAAGGACAATGTAATAGTGAGCAAACACACATCTTCTCTTAAAACCTAGTCCCCAGTCGAGACCCTTTACTCAGTACTTTGTTGAAGCACCTTTGGCAGCGATCACAGCCTCAAGTCTTCTTGGGTATGACGCTACAAGCGTGGCACACCAGCATTTGGCACCAAAGTGCCAAGTCTAGGACAAAAAGGCATCTCAACAGTTTTTACCCCCAAGCCATAAGACTCCTGAACAGGTAACCAAATGGCTACCTGGACTATTTGCATCGTGTGTTCCCCCCCACCACCTCTTTTTACACTGCTGCTATTTTCTGTTTATCAAATATGCATAGTCACTTTAACTATACATTCATGTACATACTACCTCAATTGGACCGACCAACCAGTGCCCCCGCACATTGGCTAACCGGGCTATCTGCATTGTGTCCCACCCACCACCCGCCAACCCCTCTTTTACACTACTGCTACTCTCTGTTCATCATATATGCATCGTCACTTTAACCATATCTACATGTACATACTACCTCGATCAGCCTGACTAACCGGTGTCTGTATGTAGCCTCGCTACTTTTATAGCCTGTCTTTTTACTGTTGTTTTTATTTCTTTACTTACCTATTGTTCACCTAATACCTTTTTTTGCACTATTGGTTAGATCCTGTAAGTAAGCATTTCACTGTAAGGTCTACACCCGCACGTCACAAATAAACTTTGATTTGGGGAGTTTCTCCTATTACTTTCCGCAGATCCTCTAAAGCTCTGTCAGGTTGGATGGGGAGTGTCGCTGCACAGCTATTTTCACGTCTCCAGAGATGTTTGATCGCGTTCAAATCTGGGCTCTGGCTGGGCCACTCAAGGACATTCAGAGACTTGTCCCGAAGCCACTCTTGTGTTGTCTTGGCTGTGTGCTTAGAGTTATTGTCCTGTTGGAAAGGGATCATTTGCCCCAGTCTGAGGTCCCAAGCAGGTTTTCATCAAGGATCTCTCTGTACTTTGCTCCATTCATCTTTCCTTTGATCCTGACTAGTCTTCCAGACCCTGCCACTGACAAACATCCCTACAGCATGATGCTGCCACCACAAGTATTTCACTACACACAAGCATTTCACTATACACAAGCATTTCACTATACTCACAAGAACATCTGCTAACCACATGTATGTGACCAATGCTATACAATATGACCATGCTTCACCTTAGGGATGGAGCCAGGTTTCCTCCAGAAGTTACACCTGGCATTCAGGCCAGAGTTCAATCTTGGTTTTTTCAGAACAGAGAATCTTGTTTCTCATGGTTTGAGAGTCCTTTAGGTGCCTTTTGGCAAACTCCAAGCGAGCTGTCACTTGCCTTTTACTGAAGAGTGGCTTCCATCTGGCCACTCTACCATAAAGGCCTGATTGCTGGAGTGCTGCAGAGATGGTTGCCCTTCTGGAAGGTTCTCCAATCTCCACAGAGGAACTCAGGATCTGTCAGAGGGACCATCACCTCCCTGACCAAGGCCCTTTCCACAATTGCTCAGTTGTGCACCGGGGCCTCCCCCACGTCTCTTTCTATTCTGGTTAGAGCCAGTTTGCGCTCTTCTGTGAAGGGAGTAGTACACAGCGTTGTACGAGATCTTCAGTTTCTTGGCAATTTCTCGCATGGAAAAGCCTTCATTTCTCAAAACAAGAATAGACTGACGAGTTTCAGAAGAAAGTCCCTGGTTTCTGGCCATTTTGAGCATGTAATCGAACCCGCAAATGCTGATGCTCCAGATACTAAACTAATCTAAAGGCCAGTTTTATTGCTTCTTTAAATCAGCACAACACTTTTCATCTGTGCTAACATAAATGCAAAAGGGTTTTATAATGATCAATTAGCCTTTCAAAATGATAAACTTGGATTAGCTAACACAACGTGCCATTGGAACACAGGAGTGAGTGATGGTTGCTGATAATGGGCCTCTGTGGGTCTATGTAGATATTCCATTAAAAAGCTGCTGTTTCCAGCTACAATAGTCATTTACAACATTATCAATGTCTACACTGTATTTCTGATCAGTGTGATGTTATTTTAAAATTGACAAAAAAAGTTGCCTTTCTTTCAAAACAAGGACATTTCTAAGTGACCCCAAACTTATGACCGGTAGTGTACATATATTATACACACATACATACAGTTGAAGTTTACATAAACTAGTTTAATGACTCCAACCTAAGTGTTTCAACCACTTCACAAAATTATTGTTAACAAACTATAGTTTTGGCAAGTCGGTTAGGACATCTACTTTGTGCCTGACAAGTAATTTTTCCCACAATTGTTTACAGACGGATTATTTCACTGTATCACAATTCCAGTGGGTCAGAAGTTTACATCCACTAAGTTGACTGTGTCTTTAAACAGCTTGGAAAATTCCAGAAAATGATGGCATGGCATGACATAATGAGTGATGTATTTCAAAGCCTACCTTCAAACTCAGTGCCTCTTTGCTTGACATCATGGGAAAATCAAAAGAAATCAGCCAAGACCGCAAGTATAAACACCATGGGACCACGCAGCCATCATAGCGCTCAGGAGATGAACGTACTTTGGTGCGAAAAGTGCAAATCAATCCCAGAACAACAGCAAAGTGAAGATGCTGGAGGAAACAGTTACAAAAGTATCTATATCCACAGTAAAATCGCCATAAAAAAAGCCAGACTACGGTTTGCAACTGCACATGGAGACAAAGATCGTACTTTTTGGAGAAATGTCCTCTGGTCTGATGAAACAAAAATAGAGCTGTTTGGCCATAACGACCATCATTATGTTTGGAGGAAAAGGGGGATGCTTGCAAGCTGAAGAACACCATCCCAACCATGCACATGGGTGGCAGCATCACGTGGGTGGCAGCATCATGTTGTGTAGGTGCTTTGCTGCAGGAGGGACTGGTGTACTTCACAAAATAGATGGCATCATGAGACAGGAGAATTCTGTGGATATATTGAAGCAACATCTCAAGACATCAGTCAGGAAGTTAAAGCTTGGTCGCAGGAGTGCCATTGGAACGGGTCTTCCAAATGGACAATGACCCCAAGCATACTTCCAAAGTTGTGGCAAAATGGCTTAAGGACAACAAAGTCTAGATACTGGAGTGGCCATCACAAAGCCCTGAGCTCAATCCTATAGAACATTTCTGGGCAGAACTGAAAAGGCGAGCAAGAAGGCCTACAAACCGGACTCAGTTACACAACCTCTGTCAGGAGGAATGGGCCATAATTCACCCAACTTATTGTGGGACCCAAGTTAAACAATTTAAAGGCAATACTACCATACTACCAAATACTAATTGACTGTATGTAAACTTCTGACCCACTGAGAATGTGATGAAAGAAATTAAAGCTGAAATAAATCACTCTACTATTATTCTGACATTTCACATTCTTAAAATAAAAGTGATGATCCTAACTGACCTAAGACAGGGAATTTCACAAGGACTAAATCTCAGGAATTGTGAAAAACTGAGTTTAAATGCATTTGGCTAAAGTGTATGTAAACTTCCGACTTCAATTGTACACACACTCAGTCAAAAGTTTTAGAACACCTACTCATTCAAGGGTTTTTCTTGATTTGTACTATTTTCTACATTGTATAATAATAGTGAAGACATCAAAACTATGACAACACATGGAATCAAGTTGTAACCCAAAAAAGTGTTAAACAAATCAAAATATTTTATATTTAAGATTCTTCAAATAACCACCCTTTGTGTTGATGACAGCTTTGCACACTATTGGCATTCTCTCAACCAGCTTCACCTGAAATGCTTTTCCAACAGTCTTGAAGGAGTTCCCACATATGCTGAGCACTTGCTCGCTGCTTTTCCTTCTCGCTGCTGCCCGACTCATCCAAAACCATCTCAATTTGGTTGAGGTTGGAGGATTGTGGAGGCCATGTAATCTGATGCAGCACTCCATCACTCTCCTTCGTGGTCAAATAGCCCTTATACAGCCTGGAGGTGTGTTGGGTCATTGTCCTGCTGAAAAACAAATGATAGTCCCACTAAACACAAACCAGACGGGATGGCTTATCACTGCAGACTGCTGTGGTAGCCTTGCTGGTTAAGTGTGCCTTGAAATCTAAATAAATCACAGACAGTGTCACCAACAAAGCACCCCCCACACCATAACACCCACTCTTCCATGCTTTACAGTGGGAAAAACAAATGCGGAGATCATCCGTTCACCCACATCACGTCTCACAAAGACACAGCGGTTGGAACCAAAAATCTCCAATTTGAACTCCAGACCAAAGGACATAGTTCCACCAGTCTAATGTTCGTTGCTCGTGTTTCTTGGCCCAAGGTAGTCTCTTCTTCTTATTGGTGTCTTTTATGAGTGGTTTATTTGCAGCGATTCGACCATGAAGGTCTGATTTATTCCATGTGTAACTCTGTGTTGTTTGTGTCGCACTGCTTTGCTTTACCTTGGCCAGGTCGCAGTTGCAAAATCAGTGCTTGTTCTCTAGCGTACCTGGTAAAGTATAGGTGGAAATTATTATTATTATTATTTTTAAATCAGTCTCCTTTGAACAGTTGATGTTGAGATTTGTCTGTTACTTGAACTCTGTGAAGCATTTATTTGGGCTGCAATTTCTGAGGCTGGTAGGTATAATGAATTTTTCCTCTGCAGCAGAGGTAACTCTGGGTCTTCCATTCCTGTGGTGGTCCTCATGAGAGCCAGTTTCATCATAGCGCTTTATGGTTTTTCCGACCGCACTTGAAGAAACTTTCAAAGTCCTTAATTTTCCATATTGTTTGACCTTCATGTCTAAAAGTAATGATGGACTGTCGTTTCTCTTTGCTTATTTGAGCTGTTCTTGCCATAATATGGACTTGGTCTTTTACCAAATAGGGCTATCTTCTGTATACCACCCCTACCTCGTTACAACACAACTGATTGGCTCAAGCGCATTAAGAAGGAAAGGAATTCCACAAATGAGCTTTTAACTTCTTCGAGCTAGGGGGCAGTATACTGAATTTCTGCCTGACTGACGTGCCTGAAGTCAACTGCCTGTTACTCAGGCCCAGAGGCTAGGATATGAATATAATTGATAGAAAACACCTTGAAGTTTCTAGAACTGTTAAAATAATGTCGGAGTATAACAGAATTAATATGGCAGGCGAAAACCTGAGGAAAATCCATTCGTAATTTTTTTTGGGGGGCGGTCACAGGCCATTCCAATGGAAGTCTATGGGTCTATATATCAAAATTCCTACCAGATTGCAGTTCCTATGGCTTCCACTAGATGTCAGTCTTTATACAGGGTTTTAGGCTTGTTTTTTGAAAAACAAACAAGTAGTTGTAGTTTGTCCAAGGTGTTGTCATCAGGAAAGGTAGGCTTTTGGCGCGCGTGAATGAGCGCGTGCTCTTCGTTATTTTCCTTTCCTATTGAACACCGTTCTTTCCACCTGAAATATGATCATTTATTTACATATTAAGGTACCTAAGGATTGAATAGAAACATTGTTTCACTTGTTTGGACGAAGTTTACAGGTAGCTTTTTGGATTAATTTGTATGCATGTTGAAGGAGTGGATTACTGAAATCAATGGCGCCAACTAAACATACTTTTTTGGATATAAAGGACTTTATCGAACAAAAAAACACATTCATTGTGTAGCTGGGACCCTTGGGACTGCAAACAGAGGAAGATCTTCAAAGGTAAATTATTTATTTTATCGCTATTTGCGATTTTTGTGAAGCCGGTGCTGGTTGAAAAAGTAGTTTGATGTGGGGCGCTGTCCTCAGATAATCGCATGGTATGCTTTGTCCATAAAGCCTTTTTGAAATCTGACAACACAGTTGGATTAACAAGAAGTTAAGCTTTTAAATGATGTAAGACACTTGTATATCCATGAATGTTTAATATTACGATTTTGTCATTTGAATTTGGTGCTCTCCAATTTCACAGGAAGTTGTCTTTATTATCCCGCTAGCGGGCCACCTAGCCCATAGAGGTTTTAACAAGGCACACCTGTTAATTGAAATGCATTCCATTACCTCATGAAGTAGGTTGAGAGAATGCCAATGTATTTGAAAAATCTTTCCAGCTCTCTCCCTTTTGATAACCACTCATGAAAGGGAAACATGTAAGAAAATTTGAGGTTCCGGTGCTCGGCTCCAGTGAGCTCCTGCCCAGGTCAAGCACTGCTTCTTATCCCTTGCGCAAATATCCTACAGCTGTGTCTGTCCCGAGCTCACTGACACAGGAAACTGAGGCTCAGAATATTTTATACAATGTTGCAAGTTTGCTAGTGCAAGCTTCAGACTGACCCAAGTTAATAAAAGGTTTCAAGTTCATTGCAGACAGGCCATGTGTAGCCAATGTGATTTATAGGATATTTATTTTTAGCCTGATATTTTCTACTTGCAGGATACAACGTTGTTATTTGTTGGCTTTATGTATGCTATTTTTCAAATAGTTGGCAATAGCAATATAAGTTACTTTTTAGTTTAAGATTTGGATAGAATTTTGATTAAGCACATGACAATGACTGAGATATTATAAATTAAATGAAACAGTTTCACAAACATGCATATGAAAACCATAACTGGCAAGCAGATCGATAGAAATGGTAAGATAAATTGGCATTCCACATGAGAAATGTTGCCGACTCCTTGTGTAGCCCATTACCGGCAACTTCAGGAGAGTAATGGCAGAATCTGCGAAAGCCAGCAAGAGGAGAAAAGTTGGGTCAGGTTAAGGTTTTTTTCTTCGGGTTATCTAGATCTCTGGTGCCCTCTTGAGGCATTTGTCTTATTTCATCAAACCTTAAGCATAAGACAAGCTCAATGCATATAAACTCAGCAAAAAAAGAAACTTCCTTTTTCAGGACCCTGTCTTTCAAAGATAATTCGTAAAAATCCAAATACCTTCAATGAACCATAAACAATGAATGAACATGGACCTGTGGAACGGTCGTTAAGACACTAAAGGCTTACAGAAGGTAGGCAATTAAGGTCACAGTTAAGAAAACTTAGGACACTAAAGAGGTCTTTCTACTGACTCTGAAAAACACCAAAAGAAAGAAGCCCAGGGTCCCTGCTCATCTGCGTGAACGTGCCTTAGGCATGCTGCAAGGAGGCATGATGACTGCAATGTGGCCAGGGAAATAAATTGCAGTGTCCGTACTGTGAGATGCCTAAGACAGCACTACAGGGAGACAGGACGGACAGCTGATCGTCCTCGCAGTAGCAGACCACACGTAACACCTGCACAGGATCGGTACATCTGAACATCACCTGCGGGACAGATACAGGATGGCAACAACTGCCCAAGTTACACCAGGAAAGCACAATCACTCCATCAGTGCTCTGACTGTTCGCAATAGGCTGAGAGAGGCTGGACTGAGGGCTTGTAGGCCTGTTGTAAGGCAGGTCCTTACCAGACATCACTGGCAACAACGTTGCCTATGGGCACAAACCCACCGTCGCTGGACCAGACAAGACTGGCAAAAAGTGGTCACTGACTAAACGCGGTTTTGTCTCACCAGGGGTGAAGGTTGGATTTGCGTTTATCGTCTAAGGAATGAGCGTTACACCGAGGCCTGTATTCTGGAGCGGGATCGATTTGGAGGTGGAGGGTCCGTCATGGTCTGGGACGGTGTGTCATCATCGGACTGAGCTTGTTGTCATTGCAGGCAATCTTAACGCTGTGTGTTACAGTGAAGACATCCTCCTCCCTCATCATTGCAGCATGCCTCATGTGGTACCCTTCCTGCAGGCTCATCCTGACATGACCCTCCAGCATGACAATGCCACCAGCCATACTGCTCGTTCTGTGCATGATTTCCTGCAAGACAAGGATGTCAGTGTTCTGCCATGGCCAGCGAAGAGCCCAGATCTCAATCCCATTGAGCACGTCTGGGAGATGTTGGATCAGAGGATGAGGGCTAGGGCCATTCCCCCCCAGGAATGTCCTGGAAATTGCAGGTGCCTTGCTGTGAGATGTTACCCCACTCTTCCACCAAGAACTGGCAAATCTTGTGCAGTCCATGAGGAGGAGATGCACTGCAGTACTTAATGCAGATGGTGGCCACACCAGACACTGACTGTTACTTTTGATTTTGACCCCCCCCCTTTGTTCAGGGACACATTATTAAATTGATGTTAGTCACATGTTTGTGGAACTTGTTTAGTTTATGTCTCAGTTGTTGAATCTTGTTATGTTCACACAAATATTTATGAACTGCTGAGTTTAGTTGATTTTATTAAAAACACATATGGTGTGTCTATATAATGGAAAAATACATGTTTAAAAAAATCTAACGTTTGGTCGAAAGAACAGACGACTTTCGGTTGATCAAGATTTTTTTTTGTCAGGGACAGCCCTAAACAGGAAGCACCTGAGCTCAATTTCAAGTCGCATAGCAAAAGGTCTGAATACTCACGTAAATAAGGTATCTGTTTTGATTTTGAATACATTTGCAAACATTTCTAAAAACCTGTTTTGCTTTATCTTCATGGGGTATTGTGTGTAGATTGATAAGGAAAAACATTTATTTAATCAATCTTAGAATAAGGCTGTAACGTAACAAAATGCAGAAAAAGTCAAGGGGTCCGAATATTTTCCAAATGCATTGTATATAAATCTATAGTTTACTCCCTCTAGAGGCAGCCGAGAGATATTTCAATGTGGTTTGAAGCCAGCTCCAATGTATACTTGCCGCCGGTCCCAAATCTGTTTGCCAACTCTTATGACGTCTGGGAAAACAAGTATTAAAGACGAAACTCAACATTCTGGAACAGTGACGGCGGTTTCCCCCTGACCAAGATTCATCTTCAGGAGTAGGCTTAATCTGGTTCTGGGAAATGGGCCCTGAATCTATGCCAGTGTGTGTAGTGTGTCCCTGTTAGGATTTCAACCAAATTATGTGTCAATTTCCTTCAGCCGCTTGAGAGGAAGAACAGAAAGAAAATAAGAGAGGAGGAAAGAAAGAACCGAAGAAGAGAGGAGAGGAAGAACAGAAGTACTCACAGAGACAAAGTAGGGCCCAGCAAAGTCACGGATGATACCAGAAGAGGTGCAGATTCCCATGTGTCCAATGAATGGTAGCAGCCATCTAAAAAACGAAGAATATGATTTGAATAGACATTAAAATATAAAATAATAGCCTGCCTTACACTGTCACAATAAAAATAAAATAAATAATTGTAAAGTTCTTCGGGATTTACACAATGTATTCACTGTGGATGACTTTCAATACAAACGTTCTCTCCAGTTCCAAGGTGGAATAAAGCCTTGCTGATCAAATTAACAAATAGGGCAGTGTATTGTCCACGAACCCTCACGCCTTGATCAGACCAACAGCAGCATTGCATTTTTGTACACCAGAAGTACATTCATTTCCAAAGAAATGCTGCGTTTGCCTTGCAGTATTGCGTTGCAGAGGCAGTGCATTCTGTGTGGTGCATACGTTGGATTTACCTAACATATGCATCAAAGTGTGTGAGTGGACTTGACAGAAATAGTAGCAAAAGGTGAATGTTGAACTTTTGTTGCACACACATCCACAATTTTTTTTTTATTACATTCAAAAAAGTTTGACTGCAGAATTGATTATGCAGCATTGATGCAATGACGCTGTCGGTCTGATCGAGGCATAACTGCATCGAGTTACAGCGATTAAGTCCCAAAAGGCACCCTATTTCTTTATAGTGCAGTACATAGGGACACAGAACATAATTTCTTCTATAGAAGTGCTCATAAATCTGGCAGCCGCTTAGAGCATATTCATATGATTGGTTTATACCAATGATACCCTTATATTATGCATTCAAGAGATGTCATTTTGCAACAGTGAAATGGTGCAGGAGAGAGGGGCACAGCACAGAGGAGGCATCCTAGATAATGCCTGATCCAATATTAATCTCACAGGATTCCTGGAGAGAGTGCAGTGCAGTGCAGTCATGCCGACCTAAATACTAAGCAGTGAGATATTATGTGGGGCAGGGTTGTTGGCCAAAAAGCAGGTGGTGAGGACTGTATGGTACCCTATTCTCTTTAGTGTATTAACTTTGACCAGTCAAAATTAGTGCACTATAAAGGGAATAGGGTTCCATTAAGTACACATTCAGTTTCAGTCTCCTGGTTGAACACACTCCCTACAACACCACACCAAAAGCTTAGCTAACAGGTAGACTAAAGAACTGGTGATTTCATAAAACATATTTGTTTTGAAACAGCCAAACCCTAGCAATTAGCCGATTTTGTTTTAGTAGGCTGATAAAAACTTATAATGTGCAAAATGCCAATGATATAGCAGCCTACAACCTGTGTGTGAAGATGACGTAACTTTGAACTACTATAGCAGCTCGTGGCTTTGATAAAATGTAGCGAGTTGCCTCGCTGAAACGGATAGATTGTATTAAACCACTTTGATACAAAACCAATTTGTTGGATTAATCATATTGTAGCCAAGTAGCTAACGTTAGTATAACATATTTAGCCTGTGTGCCTTTCTATGTCAGCAAAGGCTAACTAGCCACGGGGCTATGCTGTCAACTGTCCCTGGGTCCGTCGAAAAAGGAAAGTCAGCGTTTTAAATTATATATATATTTTTTTATCTGAACCTGTCGGCATTTCTAACCGACTGGGTTTGAGAACAGTTAATAAACTGACTGATAGCAAATAGCTACCAGCTCGCTAACGTTAGCGACCGAGCTGTCACCAATAACTCGCCCCATTATGATCACGCGCAAAACAAAGTAAACATGCATGTTTAATCCGGGAACTCACGATAGCACGGGGATAGGTGTCCACACAATACAGTAGGGATAACGGCTCGTATCGGGGTCTATTCTCTCAAAGGCTATGTGGTAATTCTTCATGGTGTCGATTTCGACAACACCCGCCATCACCAACTGTGAAAAATGAACTTCATCACAGATTCTCCATTACATTGACCAGATACTCTAGTGGCCGCGCTACCAATGAAAATAAATGTATTTACAAATGGAAGACAGTCGGAAAGAGGCATGATCAGGTGGGACCATTCTAGCCAATGAGAGAGCAGAAACGAGAGTGAACAACAGGCACTAGTTACAATACCACAGCACAACATGAACATAGTCTAAAACGTAAAAAATCCTGAAAATGCATATTTAGGGTTTTAATTTAAAGGTAGGCATAAAACTAGCAGTGTGGTTAGGGTTAGTTTTAAAATCCCATTTTAAGAAGAGAAATTGTAGAAAGACGGGGTTTATGACTTGACCGATGTGCTTGAACTAGTGATGCGTAGGCACACCTCCGATATAAAGTGTTTTTTCTCAAAGTTGCTATGATGTTACGTGTCCTACCTATATCAGTACACTCATAAAAACCTAATCATTACGAAACTTCTATTCGATCAAATAAGCCACACATAGCAAATAAATAACTATATTTGTTTGCTAACAAAATTCGACACACATTGAAGTCCATACAAAAATGAATTGCTCGGTGAGCGAAAAAAAACGAAAACCCGCCACCCGCTGGAGAAGACAGATTTTAGGCCCAGTTATCCCTCTCGCTTCGCCTCTTAGTCTCTGACTTCATTCGCCCCACTTCCTGGCAAGTGACAACCACCAGCGTCTCCCTTTTGACAGCAGGCGCGAACTTCCAGGGTGTCCGCACTCTACAAGCAGAAGTATCAGTGATCAGAATTAGCTACAGTCTTCCCCTAAATCGTTGAGCTTCTGCAATATATATAAAATAAACAAGAGATAATTATTTCCAGGCTATGTGAACAATATGTGAAGACAGATTAAAACCACATTGTAGAAAAATCCTACCACCTGTCCTGTTTCAAATGTCATATTATCTCTATGAACATTCAACAATGTAAAACTCTCAATCGCAAACAATATAATTACAGACATACAGAAAAAGTGGAGTCACTTCACTTATAAGAAGCCAATAGGCCTATATAGAGGGGAAAGGGAACAACATAAGCACTTCACAATCAGACAGCCAGGACTGTGAATGCTAGGACTGTGAATGCTGAGTTCTCAGTCTCTAAACCCATATTTCTATTTGCAATTATATTGAACAAAAATATAATTTTACTGAGTTACAGTTCATATAAGGAAATCAATCAATAAATTCATTAGGCCCTAATCTATGGATTTCACATGACTGGGAATACTAATATGCATCTGTTGGTCACAGATACCTTAAAAAAGGTAGGGGGTGGATCAGAAAACCAGTCAGTATCTAGGTGACCACCTCATGCAGCGTGACATCTCCTTCGCATAGAGTTAATCAAGTTGTTGAATGGGGCCTCGTCGTGGTATCTCTGTGCATTCCAATTGCCATCGATAAAATGCAATTGTATTCCATGTCTGTAGCTTAACCCCACTGCCACCATGGGGCACTCTGTTCACAACGTTGACATCAGCAAAGCACTCGCCCAAATGTCACCATACACACCATACATGACCCGTAGCACTCACATCTGTAGCCATGAAATTCTTTGAAAGGCTGGTCATGGCTCACATCACCACCATTATCCCAGAAACCCTAGACCCACTCCAATTTGCATACCACACCAACAGACCCACAGATGATGCAATCTCTATTACACTCCACACTGCCCTTTCCCACCTGGACAAAAGGAACACTGATGTGAGAATGCTATTCATTGACTACAGCTCAGTGTTCAACACCATTGTGCCCTCAAAGCTCATCACTAAGCTAAGGACCCTGGGACTAAACACCTCCCTCTGCAACTGGATCCTGGACTTCCTGACGGGCCGCCCCCAGGTGGTAAGGGTAGGTAACAACACATCCACCACACTGATCCTCAATACGGGTGCCCCTCAGGGGGGCGTGCTCAGTCCCCTCCTGTATTCCCTGTTCACTCATGACTGCACGGCCAGGCACGACTCCAACACCATCATTAAGTTTGCTGATTACATAACAGTGGCAGGCCTGATCACAGACAACGATGAGATAGCCTATAAGGAGGAGGTCAGAGAACTGTCCGTGTGGTGCAAGGACAACAACCTCTCCCTCAGCCAAATCAAGACAAAGGAGATGATTGTGGACTTACAGGAAAAGGGGGACCGAGCACGCCCCCATTCTTATTGACCGGGCTGTAGTGGAGCAGGTTGAGAGCTTCAAGTTCCTTGGTGTCCACATCACCAACAAACTAACATGGTCCAAGCACACCAAGACAGTCGTGAAGAGGACACAACAAAACTTATTCGCCCAAAGGATACTGAAAAGATTTGGTGTGGGTCCTCAGATCCTCAAAAGGTTTTACAGCTGAACCATCGAGAGCATCCTGACGGGTTTCATCACTGCCTGGTACGGCAACTGCTCGGCCTCCGACCGCAAGGCACTACAGAGTGTAGTGTGTACGACCCAGTACATCACCGGGGCCAAGTTTCCTGCCATCCAGGACCTCTATAACAAGCGGTGTCAGAGGAAGGCTCTAAAATGGTCAAAGACTTCAGCCACCCTGGTCATAGACTGTTCTCTCTGCTACCGCACGGCAAGCGGTTCCAAAGCGCCAAGTCTAGGTCCAAGAGGCTTCTAAACAGCTTCTACCCCCCAAGCCTTCAGACTCCTGAACAGCTAATCAAATGGCTACCTAGACTATTTGCATTGTTAGGGTTTGTCCGGGGTAGGCCATTATTGTAAATAATAATTTGTTCTTAACTGACTTGCCTAGTTAAATGTAAACAACATTTGAGAGAAATAAGATTTTGGTGCGTATGGAACATTTCTGGGATCTTTTAGTTCAGCTCATAAAACATGGGACCAACACTTTACATGTTGCGTATATATTTTTGCTCCGTATAGATGCACTGACTAACATTCCCCCTAAAGTTCTGCTAAATCGTGGATTACAGGTGGTTTATGGGACTTTAAATCCATCAATATTTGCTTTATATTACATAAATAGACAGTTTTGGCTTATGTTCAAGCCAGCACAGAGAGGAGAAGTACTCAGAGGTGGAGTGGGAGTGCAGGTTGCAGGCAGAAGCAGAGGAAGACACAGCTATTAAAGAAGTTATATATCTATGGCGATGCAATACTGAAACTGGAAGCAGAGAGGAACCCATGGGATGTGGCTGGGTTCAGTGTACTCCATGCAGCATCCTATTAAACATGGCAGGTGATATATTGTGCGAAGGGCAAAAACAAACTACTCAGCAAAAGCAGGCAGACGTTGATAAATGAAGGAAGGAGGAAGGAACAGCGGGCTGGTCGTAGTGGAACCAGGGGAATTCTCCAGCGAAATGCCACCTCAATATCCAGCTCACACTGGCCCACCACCATCCTCTCCAATTAGGCCTCAGGATGTGGAGAATAGCACTTGCTGGAACTTCATGGCAGCTTGAGGTTCCTTTTCAAGTCAAAAGGTTTGAAATACTAAATGTCAATACGTGAACTTCTCATCCTCCCAACACTCATATTTGTGATTACCTTTTATTTTTTATTTCACCATTATTTTGACAGGAAGTCAATGCTGAAACCAAGGTCCATTTCCCAGATGAGCCCTGTTTAGCTGGTTGGGGAAACATGAAAGGTTTGGTGAGGGTCTATTACAGGTTTTTTTAATCGCTTTGGTACTATTTTCACAAGTATGTGGTACAATTTCTGTTTTTCAAAACGTTAAGCACATTTTCAATTGACTAAGTACAACAAATAAGATTACAATGTAACTTTTTTCCCCAAACCTAATCAGTGTTTCATCTAGAAACACCTTCCATATGAAGTAATTGTCTTTCACAATGCAAGGCTCACAATAGTTTTCATATGATTCTCTTCTCATTTGTTTAAATACATTTGACCATCAGTTACTCCAACTGTGGATTTTGGTAAACCTATAGATTTTAAACTGGTTTGTCTACTATATATGGAATTTGAACTACATAAATACAATGTGTGTTTGTAAAGTATAAACATCTAAAGTACATGTAGGACACATGATAACCATACATAATGACTACTTGTTACTGCTAATTGATTTCACATAGTGGTCACCACAATTGGTCACCATATAAAAGGGTGTGTGTGAAGACTTGCAATTTCTTTCAACATGGAGCAGGATAGACAGCAAGGGAGAGGAAGAAATGAAAGAGCTTGTGGACAAGGGCCCCGTCAGAGAGGTGGGCATCAGAGAGAGGGAGGTAGACGGCAGGGAACTGTTGTGTCTAATGAAGTCCGGGCCACTGTCGTTGCCCATGTGGTAAACAGAGGCCTTACCATGGCCGAGGCTGCCAGATTAGTTCACCCCAATCTGAAAAAATCAACTGTCAATTCGATCATGAGAACATTTCTCCAAGAAAACCGGTAAGTCTGTAGGATATGGGCCTCCCAAGTGGCGCAGTGGTCTAAGGCACTGCATCGCGACCAGAAGACTCATAAGGCGGCAAACAATTGGCATGGCGTCGTCCGGGTTAGGGGAGGATTTGGCCGGCCGTGATTAACTTGTCCCATCACGTTTTTGCGACTCCTTGTGGTGGACCGGGCACCTGTAAGCTGACTTTAGTCGCCTCCGGCCTCCAGGGTGGCGCAGTGGTTAAGGGCGCTGTACTGCAGCGCCAGCTGTGCCACCAGAGACCCTGGATTCGGCTCTGTCGCAACCGGCCGCGACCGGGAGGTCTGTGGGGCGATGCACAATTAGCCTAGCGTTGTCCGGATTAGGGAGGGCTTGGCCGGTAGTCGCACCAGTGACTCCTGTGGCGGGCCGGGTGCAGTGCACGCTAACCAAGGTTGCCAGGTGCACGGTGTTTCCTTCAACACATTGGTGCGGCTGGCTTCCGGGTTGGATGCGCGTTGTGTTAGGAAGCAGATCGGCTTGGTTGGGTTGTGTATCGGAGGACGCATGACTTTCAACCTTCGTCTCTCCCGAGCCGGTACGGGAGTTGTACCGATGAGACAAGATAGTAGCTACTAAAATAATTGGATACCACG
This sequence comes from Oncorhynchus clarkii lewisi, assembly GCF_045791955.1. Classification (NCBI taxonomy): domain Eukaryota; kingdom Metazoa; phylum Chordata; class Actinopteri; order Salmoniformes; family Salmonidae; genus Oncorhynchus; species Oncorhynchus clarkii. Next base: position 25,738,413 of record NC_092178.1, read on the forward strand.
AAATTGGGGAGAAAAATGGGGTAAAATTAAAATAAATTTGATTTAAAACAAGATTTTTCCTCCAACACATTGGTGCAGCTGGCTTCCGGGTTAAGCGAGCAGTGTGTCAAGAAGCAGTGCAGCTTGGGAGGATCATGTTTCGGAGGATGCATGGCTCTCGACCTTCGCCTCTCCCGAGTCCGTATGGGAGTTGCAGTGATGGGACAAGACTGTAACTACCAATTGGATATCATGAAATTGTGGAGAAAAATGGGTAAAAAGTACCTTTTTTTTTTTTAAGTCTGCAGGATATGCACTATGCTTTACCATTACATTTACCGCAAATTACGTATTGTAATGCATGTAAATTCACAAAACATGTTATGGTATACTCTGTTCTACCCTCAGCATTGACAGAAGAGCCCATGGTGATGGCCGTGGCAGTGTGCTGACTGACCAGCAGGAGTGTGTGTGGTGGAAAAGGTGATGGAATTTAATATGGCTGTTCGAAATAAAGCAGGGCTTTGAGGATAACAATTACACCTTTGCCAACGTGGCATCCATCAGCCTACCAACAATCGCCCGACTTTTGAAGAGGCACAACGCATCTATGAAACACATTTACTTGGTGCCTTTTGAGAGAAAAGACAACCGGGTGAAACAACAGCGAGGTGAGTATGTTCAGGCACAGCACTATATACTGTATAACTGTTTATATTTGATCCAGATGCTCACAATATCGTATTGGAACTATACTTTAAAAATAACTAACCAAAATATATTTTTAGAGGGTGATGGTGCTTGATGCTGCTGTGAACCATCACAAGTATATATTTGTTGATGAAGTGGGCTTCAACCTGGCAAAAACTCAGCGCTGTGGGCAGAACCTCTTTGGCCAATGGGTGACCCTCCAAGTGCCTGGACAACGTGGAGGAAACATCTCCATGTGTGAAGCTATATCTGAAGATGATGTGGTAGGATCTAGGCCATTTCTTGGATCCTACAACGCTGCACACCTCATTGTTTCTCAAATAAACAGGCCTGTCAAGGTTAAGGGGTCACCTATGTCATTGTGTGGGACAATGTCAAGTTCCACCATACAGAGGTGGTTCAGTCATGGTTTTGGACCAATCCCCGATCTGTGACTGTAACGGCGTTCTTCGTTTGTTGAAAGAGAGGACCGAAATGCAGCGTGGTGGTTACTCATGTTCTTTAATGAAATAAATGACGATACATGAAATAACTAAATGAATACGAAAACAACAAACGGAACGTGAAACCTAATACAGCCTATTTGGTGAACACTACACAAAGACAGGAACAATCACCCACAAACACACAGTGAAACCCAGGCTACCTAAGTATGATTCTCAATCAGAGACAACTAATGACACCTGCCTCTGATTGAGAACCATACTAGGCCGAAAACATAGAACTGCCACAAAACATAGAAAAACAAACAGACTGCCCACCCAACTCACGCCCTGACCATACTAAATAAATGCAAAACAAAGGAAATAGAGGTCAGAACGTGACAGTACCCCCCCCCCCAAAGGTGCGGACTCCGGCCGCAAAACCTTGACCTATAGGGGAGGGTCTGGGTGGGCGTCTGTCCGCGGTGGCGGCTCTGGCGCGGGACGCGGACCCCACTTCGCCATTGTCTTAGTCCGCCTTATTGTCCGCCTCCGTGGCTTACTCACCATGCCCACCCCTCTCAATGACCCCACTGGACAGAGGGGCTGCTTGGGACAGAGGGGCAGCTCGGGACAGAGGTGAAGCAGCTGCTCGGGACAGAGGGGCGGCAGCTGCTCGGGACAGAGGGGCGGCAGCAGCTCGGGACAGAGGGGCGGCAGCAGCTCGGGACAGAGGGGCGGCAGCAGCTCGGGACAGAGGGGCGGCAGCTGCTCGGGACAGAGGGGCGGCAGCAGCTCGGGACAGAGGGGCAGCTGCTCGGCCCCTGGCTGACTGGCGGCACTGGCGGCCCCTGGCTGACTGGCGGCACTGGCGGCCCCTGGCTGACGGGCGGCACTGGCGGCCCCTGGCTGACGGGCGGCACTGGCGGCCCCTGGCTGACGGGCGGCACTGGCAGCGCTGGGCAGACGGGCGGCGCTGGCAGCGCTGGGCAGACGGGCGGCGCTGGCGGCGCTGGGCAGACGGGCGGCGTTGGGCAGACGGGCGGCACTGGCGGCGCTGGGCAGACGGGCGGCGCTGGCGGCGCTGGGCAGACGGGCGGCGCTGGCGGCGCTGGGCAGACGGGCGGCGCTGGCGGCGTTGGGCAGACGGGCGGCGCTGGCGGCGTTGGGCAGACGGGCGGCGCTGGCGGCGTTGGGCAGACGGGCGGCGCTGGCGGCGTTGGGCAGACGGGCGGCGCTGGCGGCGTTGGGCAGACGGGCGGCGCTGGCGGCGTTGGGCAGACGGGCGGCGCTGGCGCTGGGCAGACGGGAAGCTCAGATGGCGCTGGGCAGACGGGAAGCTCCGGCAACGCTGGGCTGAGTAGCTCTCCTAGCGCCGAACAGGCGGGAGACTCCAGCAGCGCTGGAGAGGAGGAAGGCTCTGGTAGCGCCGGAGAGGCGGGAGGCTCCGGCAGAGGCGCCGGACAGGCGGGAGGCTCCGGACAGGCGGGAGGCTCCGGCAGAGGCGCCGGACAGGCGGGAGGCTCCGGCAGTGCTGGACAGGCGAGGCGCACTGTAGGCCTGATGCGTGGTGCTGGCACTGGTGGTACTGGGCCGAGGACACGCACAGGAAGCCTTGTGCGGGGAGCTGCTACCGGAGGGCTGGGGTGTGGAGGTGGTACTGGAAAGACCGGACCGTGCAGGCGCACTGGAGCTCTTGAGCACCGAGTCTGACACCGAGCGCAAGGCTGGTGCCATGTAAGCCGGCCCAAGGAGACGCACTGGGGACCAGCTGCGTAGAGCCGGCTTCATGGCATCAGGCTCAACGCTCAATCTAGCCCGGCCGACACGCGGAGCTGGAATATACCGCACCGGGCTATGCACCCGCACACCGTGCGCACCACTGCATAACACGGTGCCTGTCCGGTCTCTCTAGCCCCCCAGTAAGCACAGGGAGTCTGCCCAGGTCTCCTACCTGGCGTAGCCATACTCCCTGTTAGCACCCCCCCAATAAATTTTTGGGGCTGCCTCTCGGGCTTCCTTCCGCGCCGCCGTGCCTGCTTCGCCAACTCCATTCTCTGATAACCTTCCGCGCACTGCTCCATCGAATCCCAGACGGGCTCCGGCACTCTCCCTGGGTCGGCCGCCCACCTATCGATCTCCTCCCAAGTAGTATACTCCATGCCATTGCTGTCCATAACGTCCTCCTTTCGCTGCTGCCTGTTAACACGCTGCTCGGTCCGAGTGTGGTGGGTGATTCTGTATCGGTTTTCTTGAGGAGAAGGAGAGTCGGACCAAAATGCAGCGTGCAGATTGCGATCCATGTTTTAATAAACAAACGTAAAACACGAATCAATACAAACACTACAAAATAAAGAACGTAATGAACGTAACGAAAACCTAAACAGCCTATCTGGTGAAACACATAGACAGGAACAATCACCCACAAACACACAGTGAAACCCAGGCTACCTAAATATGGTTCCCAATCAGAGACAATGACGAACACCTGCCTCTGATTGAGAACCATATCAGGCCGAACATAGAACTGGACAAACTAGACATGTAACATAGAATGCCCACTCAGATCACACCCTGACCAACCAAAACATAGAAACATACAAAGTAAACTATGGTCAGGGTGTGACAGTGACCCTATACCTGCCCCCATACTCTCCATTCCTCAAACCTATTGAGGATAATTTTTCTGCATGGTGGTTGAAGGTGTACGATCGCCATCCCCATGAGCGTGCCACCCTGATGCTGGCCATAGATGAGGCATGCGACGACATCAATGCAGACCAATATCAAGCTTGGATTTGTCATGTCAAAAGGATTTTCCTGCGGTGCATGAGCAGTGAGAACATCCACTGTGACTGTGCAGCAGCTAATGGGGATCCTAATAAAAATACCGAATGTGGATGAGAATTTTTGGCCAAATGCTCCAGGCAGGCTTGACGCAAATTAACGTGTGCTAAACGTAATGTTTTATTTTCATTCATTGAATTTGTTTAATTTACATTGAACAAAAATATAAAACGCAACATGCAACACTTTCAAAGATTTTACTGAGTTACATTTCATATAACTTCTTCAGGCTAGGGTCTATTTTCTCCACTTCCTGTCTGACTGACGTGCCCAAAGTAAACAAAAATATAAATGCAACAATTTCAAAGATTTTTACATTTCATATAAGGAAATCAGTCAATTTAAATAAATTCACTAGGAATAAATTAACTGAGCAAACCAGAAACCTTTCAATATATACATTTAAACATTCTTTTAAAACAATTTAAATATAATACATATAAATGTTGTGGGATTATCGTAGATGAAGAATCAATATTTTTTTAGATTGAGTATTTATTGGGTCATTATGTTAGTGTATTATGTATGTTTGTAATAGTGTGTTATATGTGGAAATGTGTTCGTATTATAAATGGTATATTAATGTTTAAGGACTCTTGGAAGACTAGTCCAAATGGGGACTAAAAGAGATCCAAATCAAATCAAATCAAATCAGGCCCTAATCTATGGATTTCGCATGACTGGGAATACAGATATGCATCTGTTGGTCACAGATACCTTTTAAAAAAAAGTAGGGGCGTGGATCAGAAAACCAGTCAGTACCTAGTGTGACCACCATTTGCCTCATGCAGCGTGACACATCTCCTTTGCATAGAGTTGATCAGGTTGTTGATTGTGGCCTCGTCATGGTACCTCTATGCATTCAAATTGCCAACGATAAAATGCAATCGTGTTTGTTGTACGTAGCTTATGCCTGCCCAGTGGCGGATTTAGGTATGGGCGACATCTTGCCGGGGGCAGCACAGGGCGCCCGCACAAACAAATTCAAAATGGTGACATTTGCGCGATCGAATTTGTCTCATTTGCACGTCACGTCGATGATATCATGTCACCGTGTGGGACTGTGGGTCAGTTAACCTTGTCGGAGTGGTGGCCCTGATTCTAGTTTGTGAGCTAGGCAGGCTACTGCCTGGGAAGGTCTCCCACTCAGAAGTACGAGATGGGGAGGGGGCGGGGGTAGGTTGACCTCAGGTCTCCCCACTGGAAGCCCGAGGTAGGGGGAGTGGGGGAATCTATCAAATAGCGCACCTCTAACTTTGTACAGTACTAACGCAATTAGTAAAATCAGTCACACTACGAAATGTTACCAAATAAACCACAATTCATTCATAATACTGTGAATATATAGTTTCACAGACATACTGTTGCATGTTTTTCTGGTTTGTGTGAAATTGTTCAGAATAATCTATAAAACCAGTCTGCACAGCACCAAGGTGAATTGGTTTAGTCTTGACTCTTGGTTGACAGTGTTGGTGGATGGGTAATGTATTGATGCTCGAGTGCCAAATCAACACATTTGTTTCTATTTGTCTTTGTTACTTCTTTTTGATATGAGTCTTACTTTAGTATATATTTTTATATGGTTTAAATGTTAGGATTATTTATTCAGTGTTGTTCCAAATGTCTGAATAAAAATTACAGTTAGTTCAGAATGGTGCTTTTTTTGGTGGGGGGGGGGCTGAAGTTGGGGTCACCCAGGGAGCCATACAAGCTAGATCCATCACTGTAGCCTGCCTATACCATAATCCCACCGCCACCATTGGGCACTCTGTTCACAAGGTTGACACCAGCAAACCACTCAGTCACACAAGGCCATACACACTGTCTGCCATCTGCCCAGTGCAGTTGAAACTGGGATACATCCATGAAGATTGCACTTCTCCAGCGTGCCAGTGGCCATTGAAGGTGAGCATTTACCCACTGAAGTCGATTACGATGCCGAACTGTAGTCAGGTCAAGACCCTGGTGAGGACGACGAGCACACAGATTAGCTTCCCTAAAATGGTTCCTGACTGTTTGTGCAGAAATTCTTTGGTTGTGCAAACCCACAGCTTCATCACCTATCCGGGTGGCTGGTCTCAGACAATCATGCAGGTGAAGAAGCTGGATGTGGAGGTCCTAGGTTGGCGTGGTTACAAATGGTCAGCAGTTGGGAGGCTGGTTGGACGTGGGGCTGAATTCTCTAAAACGACATTGGAGGTGGCTTATGGTAGGGAAATGAACATTGAATTCTCTGGCAACAGCTCTAGTGGACATTCCTGCAGTCAGCATGCCAATTGGCCGCTGACTAAACTGCACATTTTAGAGTTGCCTTTTATTGTCCCCAGCACAACGTGCACCTGTGTAATGATCATGCTATTTAATTAGCTTCTTGATATGCCACACCAGTGGATGGATTACCTTGGCAAAGGTGAAATGCTCAAAACAACATTTGAGAGAAATAAGCTTTTTGTGCATATGGAACATTTCTGGGATCTTTGATTTCAGCTCATGAAACATGGGACCAACACTTAACATGTTATATTTTGTTCAGTGTATTTATTTCCAAACGTTTTTCCTTTTTGATTTAAATTCAAATCACTTCCTGAATTGACTGCCTTCAATTCGAATTGACCCCAACACTGATTTCTAAGTATTAGTTCTTCAGTAGTAAAATAGTTTGGAAAGGAATACCACCCACTAGGTTTTTTCAGATAATGATGACTGTGTTTTTCCTGCCGTCAGTCTCAATTGAGCATCCTCCAACCTCTCCTCCTCATCTTCCTATTCACACTAAACACTCCAGTTATGTTCTTCCTGGAAGTCAATTGAGCATCCTCCAACCTCTCCTCCTCATCTTCCTATTCACACTAAACACTCCAGTTATGTTCTTCCTGGAAGTCAATTGAGCATCCTCCAACCTCTCCTCCTCATCTTCCTATTCACACTAAACACTCCAGTTATTTTCTTCCTGGAAGTCAATTGAGCATCCTCCAACCTCTCCTCCTCATCTTCCTATTCACACTAAACACTCCAGTTATTTTCTTCCTGGAAGTCACTTTAGTTTGACACTTCAAGGTTTGCCAATGTTACAGTCCAGCGATGATTGCTGTATTATCTATGGCACTATGTATGTCTACCACACTTTAAACCAACCTCCTCATAGCACTGTTTGTCCCCTGTTTGTCCCCTATACTGTTTGTCAATGATTTATCCTGTACTGGTATTTTGGCCCCTATATGTCAATGTCCTCCTATTTGTCCTATTATGCTCATTACATGTTGCATTTATATTTTTGTTCAGTATAATTTCTTACATTTGATCACAGACAGTACACCTATGTTGCAGTACACCTATGTTTGGCAACTCGAACCTTCAGCTCCCTCCACAGATTTTCTATGGGATTAAGGTTTGGAGACTGGCTAGGCCACTCCAGGTCCATAATGTTTCCACCTCCATGTTTGACGGTGGGGATGGTGTTCTTGGGGTCATAGGCACGGCGAGTTGAGTTGATACCAAAGAGCTCCATTTTGGTCTCATCTGACCACAACACTTTCACCCAGTTGTCCTCTGAATCATTCAGATGTTCATTGGCAAACTTCAGACGGACATGCATATGTGCTTTCTTGAGCAAGGGGACCTTGCGGGCGCTGCAGGATTTCAGTTCTTCACGGCGTAGTGTGTTACCAAGTGTTTTCTTGGTGACTATGGTCCCAGCTGCCTTGAGATCATTGACAAGATCCTCCGGTGTAGTTCTGGGCTGATTCCTCACCATTCTCATGATCATTGCAACTCTACGAGGTGAGATCTTGCATGGAGCCCCAGGTCAAGGGAGATTGACAGTTCTTTTGTGTTTCTTCCATTTGCGAATAATTGCACCAACTGTTGTCACCTTCTCACCAAGCTGCTTGGCGATGGTCTTGTAGCCCATTCCAGCCTTGTGTAGTTCTACAATCTTGTCCCTGACATCCTTGGATAGCTCTTTGGTCTTGGCCATGGTGGAGAGTTTTGAATCTGATTGATTGATTGATTGCTTCTGTGGAAAGGTGTCTTTTATAGGAGCACTCCCTTTAAGAGTGTGCTCCTAATCTCAGCCTGTTACCTGTATAAAAGACACCTGGGAGCCAGAAATCTTTCTGAGAGGGGGTCAAATACTTATTTCCCTCATTAAAATGCAAATCAATTTATAACATTTTTGACATGTGTTTTTCTGGATTTTTGTTGTTGTTATTCTGTCTTTCACTGTTCAAATAAACCTACCATTAAAATTATAGACTGATCATTTCTCTGTAAATTACAGTAGTGTAGCATATTACTTTCAGCACTCCTAAAGGCGATTTGAAACACATGTCTTGCATTGTTTTCTTTTGGATTAACTGGTAGTTTGAATGAATACATTGAAAACATATCATTTTGTTATGTTTTGGTGACTAAACTAATGTTCTCATTACATTTCACAATACAATTATTTTTAAGCAATGGTTGTGTTGTGAGAGATGTTTGCAATCCAAATGCAAAATGACAGGTTTTGAATGAAAGACTGACTGGCTGCGTTACAAGTGTGACCAGTTTCGAGTTTTGTACTAAGAGTTGCGATAATGTACCACATACTTCTGAAAAGAGTACCAAAGCAATACAAAGAAAACTGTAATACACTGAAGAGAAAGAGAGAAAGAAAAAGAAGGCTGAGGGATGTGTTTTAAGCTAATAGCTAACATTCTGCAATATGTGAAACCCTGCAACCAAATCTCATTCAACATCCATAAATAAACCTGCTCATCAATGGATTTGCTGTCTTTGTCTCAATTGAGATATCGATTATGTGTTGGAGCTATTAACCTTTATAAGATAGTGATTGAGGTTTTTGGGAATCACAGTGTATCAATTAGTGTACTGTAGGTATCAGACACCAAACCCCTGTTATCCAACCTCTAGTTTTGTCCACCAGCCGGCACTTGTTGACAATTAACCTGGAGACGAGGTTACCTGGCTGACACCTATAGGCTTCACAATGAAACCACCACTCATATATCACAACGTGAAACAGGAAAATAGGCAGTACAAAGCAATCCTTAGAGACCACAGTATCCTAACGGTTTGGTCCATGAAAATGTTAATTTCCTTTAGCGATCTGTTAGTGTTTATGCTGCAATTTAAAGGGGTCATATTGTTTAGGTTGTATAACAGATGGCAGATGTTTTGTGATGATGCTGTCAATACAGACCGGCTCATTGGTTTTCAACATCATCAACAATGAGGAATATTGATTGATAAGGTCCCAAAAGTTTTGTTATAAATGTGTTTGCATGGATGGTCATTTCAGGAAGATGAATATATAGAGCAATATATTGCAAGGGGACACAGCAAGATTGCCTTGGAAGTGTATGTTACGGTATAGAAGTAGATCTGAGAAGTAGATGCACAATGGATGGCCATTACCCTCATTCTAACTCAAACATATTAGCTGACATTGTTGATTGATTACCATCAGAAATAAATTGTTGACATGATTTTCAAATATAAGAAATAAGAGGCCAATATATGAAAAAGAAGAAGAAATTAAATGTAAAAAAAATATATACATATAAAAAAATAGCATTAAAAAAGGGACCTAATCAAATGGATTGGATAGATCTGATCTATTCCACAAGGTGCTCTATTTCACAACTCACGAGAGCAACAACCCTACAGAAGATGCTGGAGATATTTATGCTCAATAAAAGTTGAGTACATTCTAAACATCTGGATCGTACATGTATATAAAATTATAGAGTCAAAGCTCCATTTTTATCTCACAACCAGGAGAATGAAGAGATACAAATATGTGAGCTCTGCTCGCTCTACATTTCTGCATGTAACCTTCACTGAGTATACAAAACATTAAGAACACCTGCTTTTTCCATGACATAAACTGACCAAGTGAAAGCTATAATCCCTTATTGAAGTCACTTGTTAAATCCCCTTCAATGTATATGAAGGGGAGGCGAAAGGTTAAAGAAGGATATTCAAGTCTTGAGACAGTTTGTGTATGTGTACCATTCATAGCGTGACAAAAGATGTAAGTGCCGTTGAACAGGGTGAGGTAGTAGGTGCCAGGTTTGTGTCAAGAACAGCAACACTGCTGGGTTTTTCACGCTCAACAGTTTCCTGTGTGCAACAAGAATGAAATCAAATCAATGGTCCACCACCCACAGGACATCCAGCCAAATTGACACATTGGAGTCAACATGGGCCATCATCCCTGTGGAACACTTTCGACCCTTTGAAGCATCTGTGACCCGACAAACTGAGGCTGTTCGGAGGGCAAAAGGTGTGTGTGTGTTTATGTGTGTGTGGGTGGGGGGGGGGTGCAACTCAATATCAGGAGGGTGTTCCTAATGTTTGGTGTACTCAGCGTACATCAATGTGAAAGGAAACAGTGCCACACAGTGGATATATTTTAAATGATTTCAAATAGTTTGGCACAAAATAGCTTTTCTGAGGAAGGGTTTTCCACACCCAGATTAAGCCAACTCCTGGACAAAAAAAAATCTCAATGGAAAATCTGAATCTGTGAATCCAGCCCTAAAAGTTATGTAACCTTAGAATCCGTACGGCAGCCTAGCTTTTGTGTCTGACCAGATGATTATTTAGGTGTTTCAGATATTTTAACATAATTCTTAAATACAAGGCAGAAAACAACTGAAAAATCCCCAAGCAATTATCTGAACAAGAAAAGCTTGAATGCTGGCTAATGGCGACAGTAACCTACACTTATTTGTTTTCTAGGTTGTTTACAGCTGACCATTAACAAATACCTTGAAAGCAGAGGATCAGTAATGGAGGGTAATTCAAGTAAACTCAGTTTACCTTGTCCATAGACTGCTTACAGGGTAAGAAAACCAATGTGTCATTTTGTCATTTGCGTTTACTATCCCCTTAACTGTATTTTGCATTTGGGGTTAACCCACCTGTTGTGCTAGATAAGTGTTTTGGGTATACCTACCTACTTACCCACAGAATTTAGTCTTTACACACCTATGTTTTTACCACTTCGGTGTATTCTCTATACCATTAAGCAAAATACACTACATGATCAAAAGTATGTGGACACCTGCTCATCGAACATCTCATTCCAAAATCACAGGCATTAACATGGAGTTGATCCCCCCTCTGCTATAACACTCTTCTAGGAAGGCTTTCCACTAGATGTTGGAACATTGCTGCGGGGACTTGCTTCCATTCAGCCACAAGAGCATTAGTGAGGTCAGGCACTGATGTTGGTCAATTAGGCCTGGCTCGCAGTCGGCATTCCAATTCATCCCAAAGGTGTTTGATGGCGTTGAGGTCAGGTCTCTGTGCAGGCCAGTCAAGTTCTTCCACACCGATCTCAACAAACAATTTCTGTACGGACCTCGCTTTGTGCATGATGGCATTGTCATGCTGAAACAGGAAAGGGCCTTCCCCCAAACTGTTGCCACAATGTTGGAAGCACGGAATTATCTAGACTGTCATTGTATGCTGTAGGGTTAGGAAGCGTGATTCATCACTCCAGAGAATGCGTTTCCACTGCTCCAGAGTCGAACGGCGGCGAGCTTTACACCACTCCAGCCGACACATGGCATTGCGCTTTGGTGATCTTAGGCTTGTGTGCAGCTGCTCGGCCATGGAAACCCATTTCATGAATCTCCCTATGAACAGTTATTGTGCTGATGTTGCTTCCAGATGCAGTTTGGAACTCGGTAGTGAGTGTTGCGCGCTTCAGCACTCGCCCGTCCATTTCTGTGAGCTTGTGTGACCTACCACTTCGCAGCTGAGCTGTTCCTCCTCATACACGTTTCCACTTCACAATAACAGCACATACAGTTGACCAGGGCAACTCTAGCAGGCCAGAAATTTGACAAACTGACTTGTTGAAAAGGTGGCATCCTATGACGGTGCCATGTTGAAAGTCACTGAGCTCTTCAGTAAGGCCATTCTACTGCCAATGTTGGTCTTTGGAGATTGCATTGTTGTGTGCTCGATTTTATACACCTGTTAGTAACGGGTGTGGCTGAAATAGCCAAATCCACTAATTTGAATGGGTGTCTACATACTTTTGTATATATAGTGTAGTACACCCAGAGAACCCCAGGGAAAAGGTAACACTCAACCAAATTCTAAGAACGAGCTTGGAGCTGCCAAGAACACCCTCTTTATCTTTTGTTATAGTTCAAAAATAGCTAAAGTGGGTCTTTCAGCAGCAGAGGAAAATGTCCCCCCCCACATCTTTTGGGAACAACCCCATGAGTAGAGCACTGCCAATGAGGTACTGCCCAAATTGGTAATGTCAACATAGTACATAATTGTCTGCACCATTTGAAGGGAGCTTCCAAGCTACAAAGTAGACCTTTGTTGATTATCTGAAGCAGTTAATTCTTAGTTTGTTTTGTACATTGTATATGCTCTGGAAAACATCCGTGGTATGGTTTCCTATCAGGTTTAATATGCAGGCAATACTGAGTTACCGAACTGCAGACACAAATAGGATAGGGCAGTTTTTAAAAACCTGATCGTGTAGCCCACCTCAAATGCTTTTGCTGATAATACAGAATATTACATATTTGAAATGAAAGGCACCAAGACCCATAGACATATAACCCCTCAAACATTTGAATAATGCTGTCAGTGCTATGCCATTGACATTGCTTCTCCTTGTTTGAAACAGGTTAAACACACAGGCAGGAAAGTTTTCGTTCCATGATACCACGTTCTGGACACATCCATGCGAAATAATGTCCCTGATGAGCCCATGTTCTGGAGTTTTTGTTGTTGTATTTGCGGCGTTTTATACCATTGGGACTTAAATGAAATTTTACATGTAGACTCCACGTAGAAGCTATACAGCAGGCTAAAATCTAGGCCACTTCGTTTTTGATGTATTTCAACTGGAGTTCTCATTTTTTATTTTTCCGGCTTAAGAGGGTGTGGTTTTTCAGAAAGTAATTTCGTCAGTATTTTGTGCCTCGGTATTCTTCTCTCGAAACCAACAGGTTATAGGCTACTACTGTGTTAACCTATTGAAACAATTTCACCAGCATGTGAAACAGAGAGCAATCTAAACTTGACTAGAAACAGTTACATGGTGACTCTTCTGAAAGGCATGACGGACAGTTCGCAGTCAATCACACGTCCAGCCCAAAGATTCCCGTAGCCAAGATAAATACCATATTTCTTCTCTGTCCTCTGCTGCTAACCACCGCCTACTTACTTGCCATTGGACAACTCCTGTTCATATTGGACACACATCTGTTGCATTCCAGTATATGAGTGGATGACAAGGCTGACACCGGTCGGGGAGGCGTGACGACCGATGACTGTCGGAGGGGCACAGGGACCGAGACAGTCGGACGATCATCACATCTTGAAGGTGAAAGAACCTGCCGACTGTCCTGCTGCGCTGCATCTCTAGGAGCCGTCTGGTGTAGTCTAACAAATTAGTTCTACAGCAGCAGCCTTGAAGAGGAAGAACCACATGCATTGGTATTTCCTCCCTCTTGTCTTGCGCAATATTTTCTAACTTTTTACTTCTCAGGTTAAACAGTGTACGCAAGAAAGAGCACAACTTATTTTAGTGTAGCCTATACCAAATGAAACTGAATGTATGTCAACGTTCCCTCAATTGTTTTGCCACTGAGCAAATTTCAGGTCAGCTGAGCGCAAACGTGAACGTTGTGAAAATTCTGTGCAGCTTCCAGCACGGGTTTACTGTGAACACTGGGCGTACCTGCTTCAAGTTAGTTTTAACAGTGGCCAAGTAGTCTTCTGCGGTTATTTGATCACGATGTAGTGGCCTACTGTCAAAAACAATGGAGAAAATGCATCCCATTTCATTTTAACATGGAAATAGCTGTTCTATCATTCGGCCTACAGTAGCAGCCATGATACTTGTGAAAAAAACATGCAGGGCTTGACATTAACCGGTTTATCCACTTGTCCTTCAAACAAGGAGGTGACTGAAAATGTTGTGGTGTTTGAGGCAAGAAACCACTTTACAAAATAAAATGCATTATAATTCCCATACCATTATTAGAGAGAATCAGACAAATTATGCTATGCTCTACCTATTGGCTACTTAGCTTATTAAAGCCTGTCTCAAAATACAACACTGCCCCTTTAAGACCCGAAAAACTCTTTACCTGACTCGCTTTTCAAAGATGTCTAGAAATGTACACATTCTGTGCTCTTGTAAGAAGTAGTCACTCCCCTATTGCTGACTACACATTTTCTATAACTGGGCTAATAACTCACTAACTAGCACAGGATATGAACAAAATGTGGCTACATGCAGCTCTTGCTTTGATCTCAAAACAAGTGCATCTACTCATGGCCACAGCTGTAAACACAGTCCAGTTCAAAGTAAATGGCACATATCCATATAGCAATGGTCTATTTGCATATAGGCCTACTGCAGCTCTGATTGGCTATGCCGCACCTGTCTGTGTAGAGTATGGGCTGAGTTGTGCACAATAGAATCCTACTCCTATGCCTACAACAGAATATCATGCTTGGTTCGTTTTGTTTCGGTATGTTGCGTTGAAATGGCTAATATTGCTTTGATTCGATCACTATTGCCACAATAAAGGGAAACATTTAAATAGTGTTATTTAACAGGGAAAACTATAGAAAGGTCAGTGAAATTCTTCTCTCCATGGGCAGATATTCTGCGCTTCGCGCAGCAGTCCCTGGGAGCTGCACTGCAGCTTAGAGGGAACATTGGTCAACATTTTAAGTTTTAGTATTTGATGGGGTGAAATGTGTTTTTCTGATTTGTGGAAGAGAGCAGTCAGAAAGTATATTTCTCACTGATTGGTCTGCCTGCCTCTCCTTTTGTCACCTACTAAAACATGGGAGATGCTGAAGGGAGAGATGTATACTGTAGGTTTATGTGAGGTCTTGAGTTAGTTATTATTGGATGTCAACCAGTTGCTGTCATTGACGTTTAAGATGAGGGCGGATGAGCGTTTTTTTTTTTGAGCATTGCCTTATTTCTATTACAGCATATTGGATGACTTTCATTAATATTCCATTCATCCAGCTCAATGTAAAATCTTTTATGTTTAGGCTAC
This sequence comes from Oncorhynchus clarkii lewisi, assembly GCF_045791955.1. Classification (NCBI taxonomy): domain Eukaryota; kingdom Metazoa; phylum Chordata; class Actinopteri; order Salmoniformes; family Salmonidae; genus Oncorhynchus; species Oncorhynchus clarkii. The sequence continues at coordinate 25,753,438 of NC_092178.1, forward strand.
TACATGATATTAGAATTTTCCCTATACCCATCATGAGGTTGCTACAACCTAGCCTATGAATGGAAGTTTACAACAAACACATTTGAGTAGTCAAGGTGACAGACAGTGATTACATTCAATACCTCCTTGCACACTCTTGCTTGCATCTAGCTGATGTAGGGAGTTTTTATTAGTCCAACAGTTGCAAACAAGAATTTCTATTGGACAAATTCTTGAATTAGTTAACTTTTTACCCCTTTTTCTCCCCAATTTCGTGATATCCAATTGGTAGTTAGTTTTGTCCCATTTCTGCAATTCCTGACTCGGCAGAGGCGAAGGTCGAGTGCCATGTGTCCTGAGAAACACGAACCTGCCAAGCTGCACTGCTTCTTGACCCACTGCTTGCTTAACCCGGAAGCCAGCCGCACCAATGTGTTGGAGGAAACACTGTATCACTAGCGGCCGAAGTCAGCGTGCATGCGCCCGGCCCACCACAAGGAGTTGCTAGAGCACGATGGGACAAGGACATCCTGGCCGGAAAAACCCTCCCCTAACCCAGACAACGCGGGGACAATTGTGTGCCGCCTCATGGTTCTCCCGGTCACGGACGGCTGCGACACAACCTAGGATCAAACCCGGGTCTGTAGTGATGCCTCCAGCACTGCGATGCAGAGCCTTAGACCGCTGCACCACTCGGGAGGCAAATTTCTGTAATTTTATCCCCATTTTGTTCCGCTTTCTTCTGTTTTAATAAACGTTGTTCAACAGAATCGGCGGAATGAATATATCCCTGATCACACGCAAACGCAGTTCACTATCATAGCAGCTGCATACAAACAGCATGAGCATTTTGTTTGTTGCATTATTCCTTCTCATCTTCATGCTCTCCTCCTCTCACTTTGTCCCTTCGCTTGTGGACTTCAGTGCACTACACATCAGCTGTCTGTAAACAGGTGAAAAAACCTTCTCAAGCCAAACCATTTCATAACTGCTACACAGCCTAAGTCATTGTCACCATATTAACTAATCAACCTAGCTACTAGAACTAATGCATTAGTAAACCTGCTACAATCATGCAGTAGAGTGTACAATCAGTTTTGCAGTTACACCGGCTGGCCCGGGTGGGAATAAAACCAAAAGCTTACCTTTACTTGGAAGAGGTCCCGTTTTGGATCGCCATAGCCAGCTAGCTAACATAGCATCCCTCTCTGTTTGAGCTGGGTGTTTGAATAGGCTAAACGAGCAGCTGCATTCGCTAGCTAAGTGAAAGTGAAAAAAATACATCTCTCTTTCTCTTGCTTCTCCTTAATTTTTTAAATAAAAATAAATATTAAAAACTGTTCCAATATGGTCTTTCTCTCTCTTTGAGTCAACTACTCACCACATTGTATGCACTGCACTGCAGTGCTAGTTAGCTAGCTGTAGCTTATGCTTTCAGTAATAGATTCATTCACTGATCCTTTAATTGGGTGAACAACATGCCAGTTTATGCTGCAAGAGCTCTGATAAGTTGGAGGACGTCCTCTGGAAGTTGTCATAACTACTTTGTAAGTCTATGGAAGGGGGTGAGAACCATGAGCCTCCTAGGTTTTGTATTGAAGTCAATATATCTAGAGGAGGACAGACGCTAGCTGTCCTCCGGCTACACCATGGTGCTACCCTACAGAGTGCTGTTGAGGCTACTGTAGGCCTTCATTGCAAAACTGTGTTTTTAATAAATTATTTGGTGACGTGAATATATTTAGTAGTTTAATCTAAATATGATAACGTTTTTAATGTTTCACTTTTTATTTATATGAAATTCACTGAGGAGGAGGGTCCTTCCTCTGAGGAGCCTCCACGGGTGTCAACAATATTTTTCATCCACGGGTGCCACAGTGTAAATCCCTCAGTCTCATAAGCCATAGGCAAATACTTGACAGGGTTGAAAATAGGAAATAGGTGTTGATTAAATTATATTACTTGACTGCATATGCCTTGTTATCATGTCATCCTTTTTTAAGGATCCCATTTTTGAAAGTGTTGCAACTAAGTTGCTGTTCATAAGCAACTCTGTTTTATCAGATATGGGCATGTGGCCAATATCTACTAAAACAGTTGAAGTTACTGTGTAAACATGTCTGATAGTGCTTTGTGGTTGGATGACATACATATGCTGTATGCTTCTGAAACTACATTATTTCACCAGTTCAGGAAATTAAAACTTGATTTCTTGATTAAAAACAGATTTGCGTGTTTAGTTGGTACGCTCCCATGACATTTTACGTTCTAGTCATTTAGCAGACGGTCTTATCCAGAATGATTTACTGGAGCAATTAGAGTTCAGTTTATACATCGCACTGCTCAGGAAGATCTCTGCCCTCTGTTCATCTTCAAGGTTGAAGAGTTCATGTTGTTCTCCAATGTTAACTGCATATTAGTTGCAGATTAAGGCTAACTACTGTTAATAAATTGTCAGGTCTGCTGCAGGAATCGAAACATGTCTGGTGTATTCTGGCCTCCTGTCCCAGGCCTTGGTGTCTTAGCCAGGTAGGGCCAGCATAAAGGGTGTCCTCTGTTTGCCTGGTTAAACCAAACTGAACAGGAACTCACCAGGCTAGTCCTCTCTACTGAGGTGGCAGCATTTTACAGAGGAACTGTTAAAGAAGAGACCTTCACTTGGACTAGAGATTAATTTTAAAGTAATTGAACTGCTGAAGCAAGTAATGTGATGTGTTCATTTCTTTTTTTCTTTTTTATAATAATTTATTGCCATTTCCTTCAACATTCAAAGTTTTCCTAGCCTGCGCTGATTGCCAATTGCACACACCCCAAATGCTTATTGTCTTGCTGATTGTTTCCATTTTTTCATTTCGTGTTGGCATACTGACACAGGTGCACATAATTGCACCTGATTGAAGGAACTTTTTTAACCTGTGTGTCAGTTATATTTGCCAATAGTTTTACTTGCGCTGCAGTTTTCAAATAAATGGTCATTTTGAACCTCTTTTTGTTCTTAGTTATTGTTTTTAAGCCTTTTAAGTGTCAGCATGTCTTTCTAATGGTGTTACCCTCCTTCTCTTTCAGTTGCCAGTCTCCTGAAGCTGTCCAGTCAGCAACAACAACAGTCCCCCCGTCAAACTATCCCTCATGGCAACGATCGCCATGGAGCGGATTGGGCGTCTGTTCATCAACCTCCAGCAGGTAAGGGCGTTGCCCCAGATGCTGACAGAGGCCGCCCCCTCCATGCCAGGCACGCTACGGGACACCGAAGTTCCCGGATTCTTCAGAGAGCGCTATATCCACGCTGGCTACCGACCGCTCCACCAGGGCTGGAGGTACTGTAACATGTACTACATTACCCATAATGCTATGTACATCATATCCGGTTTTATCATAGTAAAGACGTCTCTTAAAGAAGCGAACATAATGGTGTCCCATCTCCTGATCAATACAGGTACTACTTCCTGTCGCTGTTCCAGCGTCACAACGAGACCATCAACGTGTGGACCCACCTGCTAGGGTCTCTCCTGGTCCTGGTCAAGTTCCTACAGCTAGCTGAGACGGTGGACTTCATCGATGACGCCCACGCCTGGCCCCTCCTCATTCTCCTGCTGTCCTCCCTGGCCTACATGGCCTGCAGCACGGTAGCCCACCTCCTGGCCGCCAAATCAGAGTTCTACCACTACTGCTTCTTCTTCCTGGATTATGTAGGAGTGGCTCAGTATCAGTACGGCAGCGCCGTGGCTCACTTCTACTATGCTGTGGAACCAAACTACCACCAGTGGGTCTCCCCAGTCTTCATGCCCACTGCCACCTTCCTCTGCTGCCTGTCCTGCCTGGGCTGCTGCTATGGGAAGTATCGCAACTACAGCCTGCGGGTCTGGGTCCGGAAGGTGGGCCAGGTGATTCCCTCGGCTATGGCCTATGCCTGGGATACTAGTCCGGTGTTCCACCGCCTCCTCCAGTCCCTCTGGACCACGTCGCACAGTGATGACATCGCTGCCCCCGCCAGTGGCATAGTCGGCGACCCGGCTATATCCTTCCATGGGAGCCAGGTAGCCTTCTTCCTGTCCAGTGCGTTCTTCTTCACCAACCCCCTCCCAGAGCGTCTGTTCCCAGGCCACTGTGACTTCCTGGGGCAGGGCCACCAGCTGTTCCACGTCTTCCTGGTTATCTGTACTCTCTGTCAGATCCAGGCCTCTCACCTGGACTACCTGGGCCGACGGCCACTCTACACACAGCTACACGGAGAGGGAGCATCCACTGTCTATCTGGTGCAGTATGGAGCCACGCTGGTGGCCTGTGTCTGCATAGCAGTCTTCATAGCAAGGAAAGCAAAACGGTTGCTTAACTGCAGAGACAAGTCCAAATGAACTGGGTAGGTCACTGTGTAGGAGACTTACAATCACTTCCCTGTGGGCAAAACTGGTTGAAATGAGTTGACGTTATTACAGCCAAAAACTTTTGCCCAGTTTTGCCTGCTGGGTTGGTACCAAAGTGATCAATGTGGCCTTGTTCGACTCGACACACACTGCCTTCCTTAGCCGGCTCGAGTTTGCTTCTATAATATAATGTTTCTCTACAGCACCTGTGTCCTTGACGATGACAGAAGTATTCCTATAGCAGTATGTCTAATCATGTCTCAATGCTTTTGTTACATTTGTGCTAGTTTTGTTCCATTATGTTTTTTGTTTTTTTTACAACAACGTATGTCTAACTACTGCCAAGAAACATTGAGTCCTTGTCAGCACTCAAACAATGAAATGAATTGATCTTAAAGGGATAGTTTATTCACTTTCAAAGTAGTATTATGTTGGAAAAGGAAGCATACTGTGTAGTGGGTGTGGTTCTGAATATCAACAATACTGCTAACTATGCTTTTTATAGGAGTTTCACATTTTAATGCCAGGCCGATCAATCTATCCACGTCTAGAGCACTTTTATAGGCAGACAAATTGACTTACCCACATTGCACTTTTTCACCTATGAGAGTATAAACTGAGTATTTCTCATGTGGGGTCACAAATCAAGGCTGTACTGGACCAATTGCTGAGAAAGTGTATTGTATTGTTGTGACTTAGATGAAGATCAGATAAAACTTGACAAATTTTATGCAGAAATCCAGGTAATTCCAAAGGGTTCACATACTTTTCTTGCCACTGTATACACACAGTATATTTTTTATAGTAAACACCTTGTGTAGTCACTGTATTATGTCAACATGCTGTATTATGTCAACATACTCTTGTTGTGCCTTGAGAGTCTTTATCTTTTACATAACGGGAGATGACGAAGCCTATCACTAGCCTGGTCCCAGATCTGTTTGTGCTGTCTTGCCAACTCTTGTCATAGCGCAAATCAATCTGGATCCGGGCTAGATCTATCACTGAACAAAGCGAATTAGAACGTAAACTTTTATAGTCTTTTCTATATTGGGGGGCGGGTGAATCTAACTGCGTTTTTTCTTTGTGTATTTGTCACTTTGCTGTAACAGTTGTTTTTACTTGCTCACTTTAATCCTAGAATATATTTGCTTAGTTGTTCTCTGGTCTGGAAAAGTCCTGACCTTGTGTTGACTGAGTTTTGAAAGCTACTGTGTCATATTGAACATTTTCAATTGACATGGTGTCAAATGATGTATGTAACGGTCGTGATCGTACAGTAATACATGACTAGTTTATAATCTGTAAATTGTTGGTGCGTTTACCCTGGCTTCCCACTGCCAGGACTGGTAAGGACTCTCTCTCTCTCGCTCTCCACAGTGCTGTGATGCAATCCGGCTTTGTTAATGTTTACCCTTTGTCCATTACTCTGATTTCCAATTGTTTTGAACGCGGCAGAAGTCATGCTGGATTGACAGCATGGTCAATGTATTCAACCTATTCTAGCCCATGGTGTTGAATGTTTATCTTGGAAAAGAGACCTTTAAACCCTGACTTGGACCACACACCCACTCCACTGAATAACAGGATAGTGATTGCTTTGCAACACTTGCAGTTAGCCACTGCTTCCTTCCAAAACACAACTTGTGTAATGTTTATGTCCAATGGCCGATGAACACCGATACGTTGTATCTATAATTTATCTTCATAGGATTGAAAAGGATTTGCAAGTAGATTGTCGACGTGATTCATTATGAAGACTGCTTGCTAGCTAAGATTTAGAAAGTATGACGTTGACATGATCAGTCCAATCAAAGATAGGATAGATATAACGTAATTTTATCTGTGGCCAATGACCATGAGCCTTCTTGAATGGGCACTTCTTTTGTAACTTTATGGCAGCACCCAAGGGGTTTGAATTTTTAAACTCTGCCCATAGTTTTTGCGGTGACGTAGTATCCCCATGAGTGACAGAACACTGAGCCAATCACGGCGTAACTAGAGAACATTACCAACCCCTAAGCTCTGTATTTTCCACCACCACAGAAAGCTGAGCTAGGCTTAAACACCTGCCTTTTGAAGCTGCCTTGCTCAAGAAAGCAAAACAAGAGCATGTATGTATGCGGCTTTATTAACTCAATAATTGTTAGTTTATACATTGTTTGCAAACTGATATGTGACACATATTAATGCCCCCCCAAATATTTTATATATAACATGTGTGTACCAGTCAAAGGTTTGGACATTCAAGGGTTTTTCTTGATTTTTACTATTTTCTACATTGTAGAATAATAGTGTAGACATCAAAACTATGAAATAACACACATGGAATCATGTAGTAACCAAAAAAAAGTGTTAAACCAATCAAAATATAATTTATATTTGAGATTTTTCAAAGTAGCCACCCTTTGTCTTGACAGCTTTGCACACTCTTGGCATTCTCTCAACCAGCTTCACCTGGAAGGCTTTTCCAACAGTCTTGAATGAGTTCCCACATATGCTGAGCACTTGTTGGCTGCTTTTCCTGTACTCTGTGGTCCAACTCATCCCAAACCATCTCAATTGGGTTGAGTTTGGGTGATTGCAGAGGCCAGGTCATCTGATGCAGCATTCCATCACTATCCTTGGTCAAATAGCCCTTACACAGCCTGAAGGTGTGTTGGATCATTGTCCTGTTGAAAAACAAATGATAGTCCCACTAAGCGCAAACCAGATGGGATGGCGTATCGCTGCAGAATGCTGTGTTAGCCATGCTGGTTAAGTGTGCCTTGAATTCTAAATAAATCAGTGTTACCAGCAAAACACTACCACACCTCCTCCTCAATGCTTCACGGTGGGATCCACACATGCATATATCATCTGTTCACCTACTCTGCGTCTCACAAAGACCCAGCGTTGGAACCAAAAATCTCAAATTTGGACACATAAGACCAAAGGACCGATTTCCACCAGTCTAATGTCCATTGCTTGTGATTCTTGACAGTGAAGACGCGACTCTGGGATGCTGGCCTTCTAGGCAGAGTTCCTCTGTCCAGTGTCTATGTTCTTTTGCCCATCTTAATCTTTTATTTTTATTGGCCAAGATTAAGATGGGCAAAAGAACAGAGGAACTCTGCCTAGAAGGCCAGCATCCCGGAATCGCCTCTTCACTGTTGACATTGAGACTGGTGTTTTGCGGCTACTATTTAATGAAGCTGCCAGTTGAGGACTTGTGAGGTGTCTGTTTCTCAAACTAGACACTCTAATGCACTTGTCCTCTTGCTCAGATGTGCACCGGGGCCTCCCACTCTTTATTTTCTGGTTAGATTCAGTTTGTGCTTTTCTGTGAAGGGAGTAGTATACAGCGATGTACGAGATCTTCAGTTTCTTGGCAATTTCTCACATGGAATAGCCTTCATTTCTCAGAACAAGAATAGACTGACGAGTTTCAGAAATAAGTTCTTTGTTTCTGGCTATTTTGAGCCTGTAATCGAACCCACAAATGCTGATGCTCCAGATACTCAACTGGTCTAAAGAAGGCCAGTTGTATTGCTTCTTTAAGCAGAACAACAGTTTCACTGTGCTAACATAATTGCAAAAGGGTTTTCTAGTGATCAATTAGCTTTTTAAAATGATAAACTTGGATTAGCTAACACAACGTGCCATTGGAACACAGGAGTGAGTGATGGTTGCTGATAATGGGCCTCTAGGTCTACGTAGATATTCCATTACAAATCTGCCGTTTCCAGTACAAAAGTCATTTACAACATTAACAATGTCTACACTGTATTTCTGATCAATTTGATGTTATTTTAATGGACATTTTTTTTTGCTTTTCTTTCAAAAAACAAGGACCCCAAGTGGCCCCAAACTTTTAAACAGATAAAATATATTTTTATATATATATATATTTGGCTAAACACGTGAAGCACAAAACAACTAGAGAACATGACAGGTGGCCACTGCTCCAGGTATAGTTTTCCCCTGAGTGATGGAAAAAAAATAACATTCACAACAAAGCAGTCTTACTAAGACAAGTCAGAAATCCTAACAATTTGCAGGGCATTCACATTCCAATACTTTCATGGCATTTGTAAAAAAAAAAAAAAAACGACTTGAAGCCCACACCCTTTTCCTTTCGTTATTACTGCAACCTCAAACTCACCTCGCCCAATGAAATTGCAAAGAATATGTAACCGTTACGTTGCTGTCATTTCTGTCTCCAAGCATTTCACGCAGCTCAGCAGAGGACAGTGTTGAACTCTAGGCGACTGCTTCCTCCATGTGGAGAGGCCAAGCGTCTGATCTGAAACACAAATGATATGTATTGGTATGCCACGGATCCATGTGAATAGTGGGTATCCATCCATTGTCTCCATATGGTATAGTGTTCCCGTCATATCCCTCGAAATAATGTAACATTTGGAGCCTATTTTAGTAACCCTAGGATTTGGTTTGATCGATGTAACATTGACACATTACAGCCTACTGCTGTTCTATGCTCCATCACAGTGCTGAAATTATCATTGTATTTGTCCTCTGCTTGTGCTCTTCATTAATGACTGAAACTGATCCACCGTGTGATAGGCTAACAATCCCATTTCAGAATTTACCAATTGAAAAGTATAATCTTGACACCAGTATACCAATGGGCATTTTAGGCATAGTATCGGTTTTACTTGTCAGCCTCTCTGTCCAGAATGAGATCTGTTTGTCTGAACATGGTTTCATCTCTCCATATTCTTTGACTTTGAGATCACAATGCTTCCCTTCAACGATCACAAGCAGTCCCATCCTGATGTAGACACTGATCAATAAATGGTTTTTGAATTATTGTGATTGACCAGGCTTGCCAGGACACAGTTTGGGGGTCTGATTCCAGTCTTGGCCCTCTTCCTGGTTAGCTACTGCTGCCTGCCAAGCCACCCAGCTCAGCTCCTCTTTATCCCATGTAGGAAAAACTTGAACCAGCAGACAAAGCTGGAGCTAACCCTACGCTTGGACTCTGTCCACATTACCCCTGCTGCCTGGCTCACTGCCCTGCTAGTGATCAATGTCTACATCACCATGCCAAGCTCAACTAGTTTCATTAGCCTACTGTTCACCATTACATCAGTTACACAGAGACCATAGTAGTCTTGATTCAGATTTACAAAGATCTGTTATTTGCTTTCAGTCCCAATGGGAGGTCTTATCATAACCCATTATTGCACCTGAGTTTACCCAATTTACTTGGACAGTGTTTATCACAATAACAAAATGATTGCCTTGAAATAGCCTAGGTGGGGTTGGATTTTTTTTAATGCTTAGTGACAGTCAGTGGAACAGGGACTTTGAGGAGGATTTGTAATCAAGGCACATTGGCTCAGTTGATTGTTGACCAATGGAAGTGAAATCCATATTTCTGTACAGCACTTTGAGATATCAGCTGATGTACGAAGGGCTATATAAATAAATTTGATTTGATTTGATATAATTTGTAATAGAATTTTGATTTTTTGTTGTTGTTCAGAAGCAGCTCATGGAAAATAACATGTAGTAATAGCCTGGGCTGTTTAACCCCTTCATCAGTGGTAGAAAAGGTACTCAATAGTCATACTTGAGTAAAAGTAAAGATACTTTAAAAGAAAATGACTAAAGTGAAAGTCACCTAGTAAAATACTACTTGAGTAAAAGTCTAATATTTGGTTTTAAATGTACTTAAGTATCAAAAGTAAATGTAATTGCTAAAATATACTTAGTAACAAAAGTAAAAGTATAAATAATTTCAAATTCCTTTAATTAAGCAAACCAGATGGCACAATTTTTTATTTTTTACATTTATGGATAGCCAGGGGCACACTTCAACACTCAGACATCCTTTACAAACGAGTGCGTGAATTAGTAAATTTTCCTGTCCTGCTAAGCATTCAAAATGTAACTAGTTCTTTTGGGTGTCAGGGAAAATGTAAGGAGTAAAAAGTGCATTATTTTCTTTTGGAATGTAGTGGAGTAAAAGTTGTCAAAAATATAAATAGTAAAGTACAGATACTCCATGAAACTACTTAAGTAGTACTTTAAAGTATTTTTACTTAAGTACTTTATACCACTGCCCTTCATGTTCATATAGTCTCAAACAAAAAAGCTGATTTTTTTTAATAAATTGGATATGGGTAATCATTTTATTCCAGGCTATTTAACTTTACTACACACTGGACTATATGCCAATAACAGGCTCGATATACATGTCACAGTCCCATCAAATAGCCTACTAGTAGAACATCAATCTACACACAGGACTAAAGAGTTGCACTGGCCCTTTAAACCACACAGCAAATAGAGGCTTTTCAGCCGCGGGAGGCGATTGATCGTAGTCTTCGGCAAGAGAGCTATTCGCGGTTCGTGTGACAACACAAAGGGAAATCGAGAATCGCAACCATGGGCGTCAAATTGTATTATACCACCGTTACTGCATCCAGAGAGGTGAGATGAAACGGATATTCATTGATATATTATATTCTTGCAGGTGGATACACTTCTAATTGACCCTTTATGGACCAGTCTGAAAGACACACCCAACGCCCTGTCAACGATCCATCCCAGGATCTGATCAGCATATATACACAATGAGAATTTTCCATGTTTTAGATCAAGAATGTAATTGTTTGCATGTGTGGAATAATTTATAATTCAGTCCACCATTCAATCGCAACGTTTTTGAAGAACGACTTTATTTAGAGATGAACAAAACAGACCAGGAAATGCAAACTCACCCCGAAAATGGGGACGGAAGTCATATAGTTCTGCTTCATTTCCTCTGTCTGCGTTTGGCGGTAGATCTCACGAACCTATTCGAATAATGAGGGCATGTTAATTGCATATTTTTCGCATTCTGCAACTTACCTAATATAATCGATGCATGCCTAGACAAGTGGAACTAGGTTAGCATACTTGTCAGCAATGGCTACCGTGTACCTGCCTGCACGGTGGATGTGAACTATTTGTGCAGTCTAAAAGCATTATAAACAGACAGGATTTCGCTTTTCGTGGAAATTATCAAATTGATACAGATGTTGCAGCGTACTTCCCAAGAGTTTACTTTCGCTCAAGCGTGGACACACAGTATCAATTTATGCAAAACATCGTGGTTAAACATCTGGTGTCAATTACAGGGAGATTTGTTTTTCGGTGGCCTCTGCATTGCACTGCCAAATTATCCATAGCCTATAACCATCGGGTCATATGATTCACGATCTTTTTTAATCGAAGACTTTGAAAATGTTTAGCCATAAGTTATGTAATTTCACCTCTTCTACAAAAAAATAAGGGATTCAGTCATTCGGTTTGGCCCTAGCTTTCCGCTTGTTTTCTAATAGTAATTTTAATCGGCTTTCAGTAGTGCGTGGTGTCTTTCTGCCTTGCCCATTGAATGCCAGGCTGTATGTAGTTGGTGGGTGAAGTAGACGTGGTTACACATAGCAAACACACCCCATCCCCCAACTTCCTCAATCAGGCCCAACAAGATAGCGTTGCACAATTAATCATCAACCACACATTATTATAAACCCTTTTAGCTTTTAAAGGCAAAGCAGACTACTTAGATCTACTTAGCCGTTTTCTGTCTCTCTGTCAGGATAATCATAGAAGCGTTAATGCCACCCATCTATCTCCCTTAACAGCAGACATTTAACAAAGCAGATCTCTGACTGTTTGGTGCCTGGTACTACAAGTAAAGCTTGCACCCTTTTCACACTATCTTACCGAACTGTACCGTGCTGGCTCTGATATGTCTTTTCACATTGTCCTTTTCAGCGCTATGTTAAATGTATAATCAGGCCAGTAGTGTGAAAAGTGCAATGGATCCCTGATCCTGAACTGACCCTTTCCTCTCCCCCTCCAGGTGAAGTCTCAGCAGGCGGAGGTGATGAGGATACTGGAGAGTAAGAGCATCCAGTACGAGCTGATTGACATCTCAGTTGGCGGGGAGGTCAGGGACGAGATGAGAAGCAAGGCAGGGAACCCCACGGCTGTCCCGCCACAGATCTTCAATGAGGACCAGTACTGTGGGGTAAGGAAGGGAGAATGAATATTTGTGAGATATGATAGGGTTGTGTGTGTGTTGAGTGTTTATCTAACGGTATGAGGATAATAAGTATAGATGAAAAGGTAGGTAACTGTTTACATAGATGGCAGAAACATGTTATGATATGACCCCTTTATAATACCTTATACTCTGTTTGGTCTCTTTCCTCCAGAACTATGAGATGTTTTCGGACGCAGTGGAGGAGGACAAAGTGGAACAGTTTCTGAAGATGGCGTGATGAGGAAGAGTCGTGTGTCCCCCCCGGGAGGCTCCTTGACTACCCTTCTGCCGCACTGGCGGTGCCCGCCCTCTTTCTCAATGCCATGATGAATGCCAAATACAACCAACCAATCAAAAGGCACACACACTCCTTCCCACCCCGCGGGACTCTTACCTAACCACTGTTGAAATGATTGTGTATGTTTTATACAGCACTTATTATGTTCTCCCCATTTCTTTCGTCACTGTTTCTCTTTGTGGTCAAGATCTGGGTTCAAATACTTTCAAATCATGTTAAATGCTTAAGTGGTACTTTTTTGAAGCTTTCCTGTAGCAATTGAACCAATAGAAATGTCCAAAAAAGGCAAACCCCACCCACCTGGCACTCCATGCAGACTAAAGCAAATGCTTAAATATATTTGTATTTGGAATAGTATTTGAACCCAGGCCTGCTTGATCCGATGTGTTCATGTCACTAATCATTCTGAGTCTGGTCTGTGGGATCAATGGAGCTGCCTAATCTAGATGTGTGGTAATTAGGTCAAATAATCTGGGCTGTACATGGTCCACTAATCAAGAGGCTAACATTTACCAGGAATCGATCTTGGACTGAAATTACCCTTTTATTCCCTATATTTACCGGGTCAAATGTAGTGCACTACGGCTGCGTTTACATAGACAGCCCAATTCTGATATCTATTTTCACTCATTCTATTTTTGACCAATAACATCTGATCTTTCCAAACAGATCATTTCCAGAGCTGATCTGAAAAAATATATATCAGAATTGTGCTGTCTGTCTAAACACAGCCTATGTAGGGAATAGGGGCCATTTCATACCCAGACCAAACAAACAGAAAACCAAATACTTGGTTACCATTACTTAGATTTAACGGTGTTGTCTTTTCCTTACCTGTCCCACTTGACTTCCATGTTGTTCATATCGACAGACAAAGTCATTTTCAAAATGTACGTTGGCCTACTGTAGACATCAGCATGGATAGGAGAACGTAGCATGGAGAACGTAGACGCCAACAATCACAGAACCTTAAAGACATGTGAATTGTGGTAGAGACAGAGTAAGTGAACTGGATTCTACTCTGGTCCAAAACATGTCAATGCTTAGCATGCTAATGGTGTCAAAGGTCCATCCTGGAAAGGTGAGTCCAGAATATGGTCAAAACAGACAGACAGCATTTCATAGTGTTAAACTTGGTGCCAATACATATGTGAGAATGTGCTTTACAGCTGGATATAGTCTTACTTTACACTATGTTACTGCATTCCAAAGACTGCTGTATTTTTTAAGAGACCACTTGCATTTGCTGGGAATGACCTGATCGTCAATCATTGGTCTTACATAGACATAAAATAGACATATTTATAGGACATTGTCGCAAAAACTACATAACACTGTTACTGGTACTACAGCTGTACATCCTTACTGTAAGAGAACTGAGTTTGAGTATTATAATCCCCTGAATTTATAAGCCCCAATGACTGTTTAGGACTTGTTACTGTTCTATCTGTGGTAATGTGTAATTCAATCTCGAACCAGCTTGAAGATGCAGTAAAGACAACTATGCACATTAAACTCTGCCTCACATTCCCACTGTTTTACTGACGTTTGGCTCCTGAGTGGATAAAGAAAGTGTTTCAGATTGAACTGACACAATCTCATCCTTAGAAAAACTAACTCACCACATGGGGAAAGTTGAAGGCCTCACTTTTAGTGCTTCAAGTGTCTACTCCTCTTTCTTCCGACTGGTTTCTCTTCCATGGGATGTTGTAAAAAACGTATGTGCCGTTTCATGTGTAGAGTCCCACATCTTTTACCCAGTATGTCATCCTCGTTTAAAAAAAAAAATTATGTAATCTCTGTGCTAGAGCATAACTATCATTATAACCCCTGGTTCCACACATAGGAACCTTGATTTTCATCTATCTCAGACAAAGTCTGGCAACGCACCACCACACGCATAGTATATCTGGGTATGTAGGTGTGGGACCTCTATTCTGTAATGGCAGCCTTCACAGACAATGTTTGTCATTTGATGGTGGTTGATGTGTTATTATCAATGATGTGTAGCTATTCTCTATCAATTATATGTTCAACATTCCATGTCTCTCTCTTCGAACTATTGCTTTGCTTTTGGACCAAAGCCCCTTTGGCCAAAATAAATAAAAAATAAAATATAGGGAATGAGATGCTGTTGTCTTCCAAGAAGATTGGGAAAAAGGGTCAAATAAGTATTATGGTTCAAATAAAAAGGAATTATGGCTAATAGGTCTATTTGTGTTTTAAAATGTGAACCAACGACTCAGTTGTCACTTTAAAAAAAACAAGTTGATTCATTTGGTCTTGAGTGTGTTATGAACATATTCTTCATTGTACAATAACTAGTATTACAAATACGAATGCAAAGCTGTCAAAACAGAGAGAAGGAAAAACATATTGTAAAAAGGACACAGTACATATAATATACATACAGTATATTCATCAGATACTATATTGATTCTGTGGTATTTTTCTTACGGCTCTCTGATATCTTGATTACGGCAGCCTTTCCATTTGCGGTTCACTTCATCTCATTGAGGAATGTTACAGGGCCCTGTGCCCCTTCAAATTACACCTCTTCAAATTAGTTGATTCGGCTATTTCAGCCACACCCGTTGCTGACAGGTGTATAAAATTGAGCACACAGCCATGCAATCTCCACAGACAAACATTGGCAGTAGAATGTCCTTACTGAATAGCTCAGTGACTTTCAACGTGGAACCTTCATAGGATGCCACCTTTCTAACAAGTCAGTTCATTTAATTTCTTCCCTGCTAGAGCTGCCCCAGTCAACTGTAAATGCTGTGATTGTGAAGTGGACACATCTATCAGCTCAGCACTGTCCACTACTGAGTTCCAGGAAGCAACATCAGCACAATAACTGTTTGTCAAGAGCTTAATGAAATGGGTTTCCATGGCCGAGCAGCAGCACACAAGCCTAAGATCACCATGCGCAATGCCAAGCGTCGGCTGGATAGGTGTAAAGCTCGTCACCTTTGGAAACGCGTTCTCTGGAAGGAGGAATCACGTTTCACCATCTGCCAGCCCAACGGACAAATCTGGGTTTGGCAGATGCCCGAGTACACTAATTTCCCCAATGCATAGTGCTAACTGTAAAGTTTGGTGGAGGAGGAATATTGGTCTGGGGCTGTTTTTCATGGTTCGGGCTAGGCCCCTTAGTTCTAGTGAAGGGAAATGTTAATGCTACAGCATACAATGACATTCTAGACTCTTCTGTACTTCCAACTTTGTGGCGACAGTTTGGGGAAAGCCCTTCCTTGTTTCAGCATGACAATGCCCTTGTGCACAAAGTGAGGTCCATACAGAAATGTTTTGTTGAGATCGGTGTGGAAGAACTTGACTGGCCTGCACAGAGCCCTGACCTCAACCCCTTCGGGGTGAAATGGAACGCCGACTGCGAGCCAGGCCTAATCGCCCGACATCAGTGCCCGACCTCACAAATCCCAGCAGCAATGTCTAGTGGAAAGCCTTCCCAGAAGAGTGGAGGCTGTTATAGCAGCAACGGGAGGACCAACTCCATATTAATGTCCATGATTTTGGAATGAGATGTTCGATGAGCAGGTGTCCACTGAATTTGCTCACACGATCAAAGTTGTTTTCTCACGTGTTGTGATCACGGGTCTGACATGAGAATACAAGCTGTAAGAACATCATGATACTGCTGGCTGCTTGTAATCCTTCAGTGTACAGGTCCTGACATTGACACATGGTCGGGCACAGGAAGTTAAAACGCCCACTCAGCGTTTCCTGTTCAAGTTGTCCTCTATGTTGATGAGAACTGAGCCGTGACTGTGTATACAGCATGGCTCTGGATGGGAACCGGCTGTAAAACCTTATCTGATGCTGCACGAATATCCATCCATCTGGTGGTGAAATAGAAACAGTAATAAGATCAAAGATTAACCATGTTTGTGAAAGTGTTCATTTATTTACTATTTATGTATTTGTCATGTTGGTAGATCAAATAAGATGTATCATGACCAGGTATAAGTTGATAAAGAACAATTTATTTTGAAGCAGTGAAATGTACCTCCATCAAGACATGCATTTAATGCATTTCACTACTGTGCAATTCTGTTCACACAAGCACTTCATAGAAATGTGTATTGGTTTCAAGTAGGCCCAAATAATTGAATGAATTGTATGAATTGTATGAATTGTATGCCGAACATACATATCATACATATCAAACTCATTCCACGCAGGGTCAAGTATTTGCAGGTTTTCGCTCCTTCCTTGTACTTAATTGATGAATTAAGGTCACTAATTAGTAAAGAAGTCCACGCACCTGGTTGTTTTAATTGAAAGAAAAAAACATTAACATGTAAACACTAGGAATGGAATGTATTTGACAGCCCTGTTGAATGAAAACAAAAACAAACAACGGGGTATGTGCCTTTAGCACGAATCTCAACAAGGTATTTAGATCAAAAACTTTCAAATCAAAGAGTAAATCTTACAGATTGACTCTAAAGTATTGTATATGCTTCACATATGTTTTATAGGTTGATAATTATGATAAATAGCAGATATCCAACTAAGGAAATTAATCTAATTATTCTGTCAATGATAAATTGTTTGTTGTATTGTGTGACAAAGTGTTTCTTCCATGAGCGCAGAGAAACGGGCAAGCAAAGAAAATATATGTTTTAATTACATAACTAAAACTCACAATCTTAGGTCTTGTTTATAGATTTAAAAAAAATATTATTTGAATTATAAACTATCCCTCATAATTTTGCTGAATATGTAACAAACCTAACAACCACCACATTCAGCAATTAACATATAAGCATGAAGTTGGTATACTTCATTCTTTGTACAAATGTATAAGAACATATGATTGTGCCGTGTCTTTTTGGCCTCACAACTTCTTCATGTCCAGACTGAACAGGTTCTGTGTTGAATCTACGAGAGAAAGACGAGTATGAACATGGGACACAACTAATCAAGTGATTTAGCAATTCAGAACACACATCCTGGTTCAGTACCTTGTCCTGTTTGCCCTGCTAGGACATCCTCTGGGTCTGCAGCCTCCCCTCATCCTCCTGCAGCCTCCACTTATCCTCCTACAGCCTCCACTCATCCTCCTACAGCCTCCACTCCTCCTCCTACAGCCTCCACTCATCCTCCTGCAGCCTCCACTCATCCTCCTGCAGCCTCCACTCATCCTCCTGCAGTCTCCACTCATCCTCCTGCAGTCTCCACTCATCCTCCTGCAGCCTCCGGGCCTGCTCATGCTATTACCGACCTGTACAGGACAACAAACTCTGCTTCCTTTTCCAGCTGGAGTTGCTCCTTGACGTGCTTCAATTCCCTCCAGACGTGCACTCTCCAGCAGGACTCCCAGGATCCTGCAGTCTGCCTCCTAATGGACAACAGACACATTACAAGCAGAAGTTGGGTGAGCAGGAATGATCCCATCATGTCAATTCACAGCAGTTAAAAAACAAGGACATACCAGCTCCCCCTGAGCCACCTGTGCTTTCCTCTTCAGGTGGGTACGGTACTGGGGGGTCAATCATTGCCTTAGGAAGGAAACAGTTTGATCCATAAGAACAACAGCTTGTTGTAGCTGTTTTTCAGTTTTGCTGGTTTATTTATTCTGTCATTATCCCTGACTGAACCACTTAGGCATGAGATCACCGAAGCTGAGCACTGGCACCTCACTTTTTCTACTGCTTGAGCTCCTCCACCTCATAGAATATTAGCTCAAAGTGTTGTGGAGCTCCTGCACCTAAATATGAACACTAAAGGCACCCAAAATGAGTACGGGCACCTATTTCAGTCCACTAGACTGAACCCTTCCAATGGGAGGCACTTACCCTATTTCAGTCCACTAGACTGAATCCTTCCAATGGGAGGCAGTTACCCTATTTCAGTCCACTAGACTGAACCCTTCCAATGGGAGGCACTTACCCTATTTCAGATTTCTTGCGGCACTTCACCTTCTTCCTGTCCTCCTCCAGCTTCTCCGCCTCATTGGCTACACCATGAGCTCAAAAAAATAATCTTTAATTTCTCAAAGGTGGAATATGCATTAATCTTTCCATTTCCTGGTTGCTAAAATTAAAATAGTTTGCCTAATTTTAGTTGTGAGATAACAGGCATTCATTGTGTCGCGAATAATTGTACCATCTAAACCGCTGTGAAATATATTTTTTATAACCAAAAATATTGTATTTTCAGCTGGTGTACACAACAAAACCGAAAGTAAAGGACACCCAAACTAAAGGGACCGATAGAAATAGCTTACATAGAACAGATCTACCGCTTCTTAGACTTGCTTTCAATGAGAATGACAAATGTATAAACACACATTTATGTTGCCCAAAAATGTACATATTGTAGCTTTAAATCAACTTAATGTATAACTGTCATGCCGTATTTGTCCACCTATTGTACAACCTTGTCTATGTTGTACCATTTTGGGATACGCATCTTCCCTGAGCGCAGGGAAACATGCAGGCAAAGATGATTTTAGTTTTTTAAAGTCTTTTAAATTAGCAAATGCCTATAAACATAGCAAAGCCCCAAGATTGTAACACTCAACATCCCTCACACCATTTTGTATGCAACAAACTTTACAACCACCACATTCGGCAACTGACGATATAATGTTGGAATGCTTTAACAGGATTATGCAGCCTCAGTTTCTTCATGTCCAGGCTGATGGGTCCTGCTCCCGATACCACTGCTTCTCCCACTGCTCCCGATACCGCTGCTTCTCCCGCTGCTCCCGCTGCTTCTCCCGCTGCTCCCGATACCGCTGCTTCTCCCGCTGCTCCCGATACCGCTGCTTCTCCCGATACCGCTGCTTCTCCCGCTGCTCTCGATACCGCTGCTTCTCCCGCTGCTCCCGATACCGCTGCTTCTCCCACTGCTCCCGATACCGCTGCTTCTCCCGCTGCTTCTCCCACTGCTCCCGATACCGCTGCTTCTCCCACTGATCCCAACTCCGCTGCTTCTCCCACTGCTCCCGATACCGCTGCTTCTCCCACTGCTCCCGATACCGCTGCTTCTCCCACTGCTCCCGATACCGCTGCTTCTCCCACTGCTCCCAACTCCGCTGCTTCTCCCACTGCTCCCGATACCGCTGCTTCTCCCACTGCTCCCGATACCGCTGCTTCTCCCACTGCTCCCGATACCGCTGCTTCTCCCACTGCTCCCGATACCGCTGCTTCTCCCACTGCTCCCGATACCGCTGCTTCTCCCACTGCTCCCAACTCCGCTGCTTCTCCCACTGCTCCCGATACCGCTGCTTCTCCCACTGCTCCCAACTCCGCTGCTTCTCCCACTGCTCCCAACTCCGCTGCTTCTCCCACTGCTCCCGATACCGCTGCTTCTCCCACTGCTCCCGATACCGCTGCTTCTCCCACTGCTCCCGATACCGCTGCTTCTCCCACTGCTCCCGATACCGCTGCTTCTCCCACTGCTCCCGATACCGCTGCTTCTCCCACTGCTCCCAATACCGCTGCTTCTCCCACTGCTCCCGATACCGCTGCTTCTCCCACTGCTCCCGATACCGCTGCTTCTCCCACTGCTCCCAATACTGCTTCTTCTCCCACTGCTCCCGATACCGCTGCTTCACCTGCAGGGGAGAAAGAACAATGAGCCACACCACTGGGTCTCCCTTCTCTCAATCATTTTACCCAGGCCATTATCAACTTATTGCGTACCCTATAGAAAGTCATTTTATGTGCAGGAAATGTTAATAGTGACTACTGACTTTAACATGAAAGCAAGTCACAACATTTATAATTCAATAACAAGACCACCCCCCAATGTGTGTGATGCTATTGCTTGAATTCAGGCTCATTTCAACAGTTTTATGCTTTTTGTGCTTTTTGTGACGACAACCTTGGTCCCGGATCTGTCCGACCGATGCCAGGATGACCAGGGGAGGGTGACGTGTGAGCCCAACAGATCAAACGATTGCGGACATCAGACGGAACGTACAGACGCCCAACTGGACACTGGTTGGGAGTGGGCTCTGTACCGTACCTTAGCTTTCTGGGAACCTGGTCTGTAGGAAAGGGTGAAAAACATAGCCCACCTTGCCTGACGAGGGTTCAGCCTCCATGCCTTCAAAAACTTTGCAGAAAAATGAATCCATGCTTTTGTCACTTCTAGGTTAGACTACTGCAATGCTCTACTTTCCGGCTACCCGGATAAAGCACTAAATAAACTTCAGTTAGTGCTAAATACGGCTGCTAGAATCCTGACTAGAACCCAAGAATTTGATCACTACACTGGCTTCCCTACACTGGGTTCTTGTTAATGCAAGGGCTGATTTCAAGGTTTTACTGCTAACCTACAAGGCATTACATGGGCTTGCTCCTACCTATCTTTCCGATTTCGTCCTGCCGTACATACCTACACGTACGCTACGTTCACAAGACACAGGCCTCCTAATTGTCCCTAGAATTTCTAAGCAAACAGCTGGAGGCAGGGCTTTCTCCTATAGAGCTCCATTTTTATGGAATAGTCCACCTACCCATGTGAGAGACGCAGACTCGGTCTCAACCTCTAAGTCTTTACTGAAGACTCATCTCTTCAGTGGGTCATATGATTGAGTGTAGTCTGGCCCAGGAGTGTGAAGGTGAACGGAAAGGCACTGGAGCAACGAACTACCCTTGCTGTCTCTGCCTGGCCGGTTCCCCTCTTTCCACTGGGATTCTCTGCCTAACCCTATTACAGGGGCTGAGTCACTGGCTTACTGGTGCTCTTTCATGCCGTCCCTAGGAGGGGTGCATCAGTTGAGTGGGTTGAGTTACTGATGTGATCTTCCTGTCTGGGTTGGCGCCCCCTCTTGGGTTGTGCCGTGGCGGAGATCTTTGTGGGCTATACTCTGCCTTGTTTCAGGATGGTAAATTGGTGGTTCAAGATATCCCTCTAGTGGTGTGGGTGCTGTCCTTTGGCAAAGTGGGTGGGGTTATATCCTTCCTGTTTGGCCCTGTCCGGGGGTATCATCGGATGGGGCCACAGTGTCTCCTGACCCCTCCTGTCTCAGTCTCCAGTATTTATGCTGCAGTAGTTTGTGTCGGGGGGCTAGGGTCAGTCTGTTATCTGGAGTACTTCTCCTGTCTTATCCGGTGTGAATTTAAGTGTGCTCTCTCTATTTCTCTCCTTCTCTCTTTCTTTTTCTCTCTCGGAGGACCTGTGTGCCCTAGGACCATGCCTCAGGACTACCTGGCATGATGACTCCTTGCTGTCCCCAGTCCACCTGTCCCAGACCTGCTGTTTTCAACTCTCTAGAGACATCAGGAGCGGTAGAGATACTCTTAAAGATCGGCTATGAAAAGCCAACTGACATTTACTCCTGAGGTGCTGACATGCTGCACCCTCAACAACTACTGTGATTATTATTATTTGACCCTGCTGGTCATTTATGAACATTTGAGCATCTTGGCCATGTTCTGTTATAATCTCCACTCGGCACAGCCAGAAGAGGACTGGCCACCCCTCATAGCCTGGTTTCTTCCTAGGTTTTTGCCTTTCTAGGGAGTTTTTTTCTAGCCACCGTGCTTCTACACCTGCATTGCTTGATGTTTGTGGTTTTAGGCTGGGTTTCTGTACAGCACTTTGAGATATCAGCTGATGTAAGAAGGGCTATATAAATACATTTGATTTGATATGATTCAGAGCCTTGACAACAGCCAAAAGCTCCCGATCACCCACATCATAGTTTCGCTCTGCCGGGCTGAGCTTCTTCGAAAAAAAAGCACAGGGCGGAGCTTTGGTGGCGTACCCGAGCGCTGAGACAGCACAGCTCCTATCCCAGCCTCGGACATGTCCACCTCTACTGTAAATGCCAAAGAGGGATCAGGATGAGCCAGCACGGGAGCCGAGGTAAACAGAGCCCTCAGCTGACCAAAAGCCCTGTCCGCCTCAGCTGACCACTGCAGTCGCACCGGTGCCCCCTTCAGCAAAGAGGTAGGGAGCTGCTACCTGACCAAAGCCCTGGATACACCTCAGGTAGTAGTTGGCAAACCCTAAAAACCGCTGCACCCCCTTTACCGTGGTTGGAGTCGGCCAATTACACACACACACGGCTGAAATGCGGTCACTCTCCATCTCAACCCCCCGAGGTGGAAATGCAATACCCTAGGAAGGAGACGGACTGTTGGAAGAACAGACATTTCTCAGCCTTGACATACAGGTCATGCTCCAACAGTCGACCAAGCACCTTGCGCACCAGGGACACATGCTCGGCGCGTGTTGTGGAGTATATCAGAATGTCATCTATATACACCACTACACCCTGCCCGTGCAGGTCCCTGAAAATCTCGTCTACAAAGGATTGAAAGACTGATGGAGCATTCATCAACCCGTACGGTATGACAAGGTACTTATAATGCCCAGAGGTGGTACTAAATGCCGTCTTCCATTCATCCCCCTCCCGGATACGCACCAGGTTGTAAGCGCTCCTGAGATCCAATTTTGTGAAGAAGCGTGTCCCTTGCAATGACTCTGTCACACTGGCTATGAGAAGCAGCAGGTAACTGTACTTCACTGTGATCTGATTTATACCTCGATAGTTAATACACGGTCGTAAACCTCCATCCTTCTTCTTCACAAAAAATAAACTCGAGGAGGCAGGTGAAGTGGAAGGCCGAATGTATCCCTGTCCCAGAGATTCGGAGACATATGTTTCCATAGCCGCTGTCTCCTCTTGTGACAAAGGACACACGTGACTCCTGGGAAGTGCTGCGTCTACCAGGAGGTTTATCGCACAATCCACTCGTCGATATGGGGTGGCAATTGAGTTGCCTTCTTTTTACAGAAGGCGAGAGCCATATCGGCATATTCAGGGGGATGTGCATGGTGGAGACCTGGTTTGGACTCTCCACTGTAGTTACACCTATGGAAACACCTACACACCTCCCTGAGCACTGACGTGACCAACCCTTGATAGCACCCTGTTTCCACAAAATAGTGGGGTCATGATCGGCCAACCAGGGACGCACCAACACCACAGGAAACGCAGGTGAATCGATCAGAAAGAGACTAATTCTCTCCTTATGATCCCCCTGCGTTATCACACATAGTGGAGCTGTGACCTCCCTGATCAGTCCCGACCCTAAAGGACGACTAAGGCATGTACAGGGAAGGGCACATCAACAGGAACAATAGGGATCCCTCATCTAATTGCAAATGAACTATCAATAAAGTTCCCAGCTGCACCGGAATCTACTAGCGCCTTATGCTGGGAATGCGGGAAAAACTCAGGAAATTCTATATATACACACGTGCGAAATGGGAAGCTCTGGGTGAGTCGGGTGACTACTCACCTGGGATGATCCACCAGTGCCCTGCCTGCTGCCTCGACTCCCTGGAGAACCCCCCCAGCACCGACCAGCAGTGTGCCCTCTGCGGCCACAGGTCCCCCTCATAGCAGCACCTCCTAGCTCCATCGGCGTCGGATCTGAGGTGCTGGGGGATGGAACTGACGGACCTCGATCCGGATGTCCGCAGGAGGCCAACAGGTTATCCAGCCTGATGGATAGGTCCACCAGCTGGTCAAAGTTAAGGGTGGTGTCCCTGCAGGCTAGCTCCCTACAAGTCCTCATGTAGACCACACCTGTAGTGGTAGATCAGGGCCCACTCATTCCATCCTGGAGGCCAGAGTTCGAAAGTCCAGAGCGAAGTCTTGTGCGCTCTTCATCCCCTGTCTGAGATGATACAAGCGTTCCCATCCAAACACAGAAAATTTGCTTTATAACATACTTAATTAAACTTTTTGGGAAGGAAAACTATTCCCCTACATGGTAATTAACTACAGGTCATATTTAATTGAAATCCAGAAACACTGGACAGTTAATTTGACTTTAATAGTAAACAAACATTTCAGCTGTTAACCTTCATCTGGGTTTTATACAACGAAGAATACTTAAAGGTTTACTTGAAAATAGTCGTGTATGGGTTCAGAGACCAATCACAATGGTAATACAACATAAAACGTGATGTGATTGGTAAATAAGTTGCAAAAATCGGACCAGGGTTTGGACATATATAGAACGCTCATTCCGTTTAGACAATCTGTAAAATAGCAACGAAATCTAACGGCAGAAACTAATTGGTTTTACGGTTAACATAAAATAAGCACTTGTATAATTTTATTGTGCTCCATGAGTTACTGAATTTCATTTTCATGGGTGAGAAGATACAATGTATACGAAACATACATTAAGCAACTTTGCAAAGATATTTTTGTCATTCAATGTAATATCCCCGGGTGAATGCTTTTCTATTGCCAATGGTGCTAGCAAATCAAAAATCCAGTTTGCATAGCAAAATATTTAGGAGCATGGGAGCCCACAGTACCAGTAGTGGACATAGGAGGGCAGTGATGCACTAAATTCATATTTTGCCATAGTAGCTGAAAGAGAATAAGGAAAACGGTCTGGTGGGGAAAAGATGAGGAAGATTGCAGGGGGCCTCAAAAGATTCCGGACAACAAACGTTTTGTGTTTTGAATATCAGAGTAGAGCATCCGTCAAAGGACTCATCTCGGGGGTGACGACGGATGTTCAGGTTGAATACCTGAAGAGAAATCCTGGTGTGGTTGGTGGGCCCTGCAATTCACCCAGCGTCTGACCCCCTGGGTGAATGGAGAAAAAGAAGATGTTATTTTTGATAAAGAGAAAATGCCTATGCATTTGAAGCTTGGAGCTTTCGTTAAGAGCTTGGAGCTTTCGCTTGGAGCTTTCGCTAAGAGCTTTCGTCCCCAAACTACTGCAGTGTAAGAATTGTAAAGGATTTGGCCATGTTTCAAATGTGTGCAGATGGACAGAGTATACTGAAAAACTGTGTGTAGAAGGACGACGGTGTTGCAATTGTGGTGGGGATCATGATCCTCAGTTCCTTGAGTGGGTGAAGGAGATCGAGGTGGCAAAAGTTAGAGCGACCAATTTAATCTCCTATGCGGTGGCGATTTAAAGGAATTGAGAAAACAAGTGATGCTAGTGAAGACATGGTAGTGGATGAACCACAGTCTATAGTAAATGTTTTCTACCAGTCAAAATATACCCTGTGTGTTGAAAAGGTGGATTTTGTGGCGTTCATTGCCACAGTTATAAATTGTACAGCACAAGTCTCAAAGTCTAAGAAATGTGACATTATTGTGTCTGTGGAAGAAAAGTTTGTGAAGACTTGCAAGTGGTACTGGCTCCGGAAGACCCACCTTCCCAGGTTCCCCTTGAGCCTGTGTAGGGATCAGATCTGTTTTAATTTTTTAACAGAAACGTTGTTAGATTTAGTTTATTATTATTTGTTGGTTTTGTAGTATTTTGGTAGTTTGTTCAGTTTTTGGGGAATCCTGTTTCTATCCCGGACAGTAGGTGGCAGGATGCACATTAAATTGTGCAATCGCCAATATACCATATAAGAAGAAGCTAGAGAAGAAGAGTTCATTCAGGAAGCTCTGTTAAAAAAATTATAGTTCAATATATATCAAGGTAACATCAATGAAACGCATACATTATGTGAATTCTTGGCATGTTTTGGTAAAGAATTATGCTGTTTGTGGCTGAAGAGTCAGCTAGCTTAGCAACCAGGCGTCATACAAATGTTAGCTTGCTTTTTGGAGACTCAGTGTTGCTAGCAAGCTAACTAACTTGGTAAGGCAGCCATTCTGTAAACATTGATGGCTGAAATAATTCAATTTCTGAATATATTTGAAATTGAATGTATTTTACTGTAACAAAGGTATATTAGCCACGATGATAGCTACAGTAGCTAGGTTGGTTATAGCTGATAGCACAGTGTTCTATCTTTGTTGCTAGCTAGGTAGATCCTTTATACTCCAGATTGACACTCACGCATGGTGGGTGGTGTTGTTGTGAATGGGCAACACGTCACGCTCGCGATGAATGTAGTTTGCAATTCATTCCAACGGCTGTCTTGTCAATACTTGTAAATAATACCTAAAATAACTCACATGATGACATGTTTGGTCACCATACTGAGAGTTGAGAAATTGTGTGGGTTTTGCTTGCTTTTGCTCCAACCAAGCAGTAACACACCTGATTATTGTCAGAATGCTTTAGAATCAACTGGCAGTGATTTCAAACCTTGGCTGTGGAATGTGTGAATGAAATGTCGTTAGATGTTGAGGCATTAATAAAATCATATTGTAGCCCGACCGGGACTTGAATCCCGGTCCAGTGACTGTCAGGCCAACAGCGTAAACCCCAACGCCAAGAGGTCCGAACAACTTGATGAGGTCGCTAGGTGTTGGGTTAAGGTCTCTAAATTACCCCCTTCCTTTGGTTCTCTCCCTCTTCCTTTCCCACTGCTCCTCATAGCCCATGAGAAGGAGATGAGTATCCCAGATTACATGCAGTGTGCTGAGGACCATCAGACGGTCTTGGTGGTGGTCCAACCAGTGGGCATCGTCCCTGAGGACGAGTTCTTCAGGATCTACAAACGCATTACCTCTGTGGCCCAGGTAAGCATTCACTATGTGTGCTAGCTATGTAGGCGTCCCAAATGGCACCCTATTGCAGGGGCCACACTGGTCAAAAGTAGTGCACTAAGTGCTTCTACATGCTGCTTCTACATCACTTACTGTTTGGGGTTTTAGGCTGGCTTTCTGTATAGCACTTAGTGACATCTGCTGATGTAAAAAGGGCTTTATGAATACATTTGATTGATATAGGGAATAGGGTGGCATTTGTGACACAGTCTCGGCCTATGTCTTATTATATATTGAAATATGTAACCCCTGTCCACTTTAGTTATTTGTTTTTTAATGTCATTTTTTTTACCATTGGATCCTGATTGTCAAATGATCCCTATTTTGTTCTGTTTTGCCTTTTCATGGTGTTGGGAAAAAAAGGTGTCCATCCGGGACTCCCAGAGGAACCTCTATATCCGTTACCGTCACCACTACCTCCCTGAGAACAACGAGTGGGGAGACTTCCAGACACACCGCAAGGTTTGTTGCTTTGTGGGTATTATTCTTCCTGTTTGTTGCTTTTCGTAATGTTTATTTGGGTTTCAGAAATGCACTTTGTTTTTTTGTGTCGTTTACAGCAGCCTTTCGCAAACCTCTCCTTGGGCCCACAGCCGTTTCATCTATTTGAAGTATTCCAGAGTTAGCATACCTGATTCAACTTGTCTATTATTCATCAAGCCCTTGACTACTTGAATTAGGTGTGCTAGTTTAGGGCTACAACAAAACTGTGAAACGTCTGGGAGTTCCCAAGGAGAGGTTAGAGAAGCACTGCTGTGCGGTATGTGTCTTTTTTTGTCCTGTGCATGACATTTCCCCTTAAGAATAATAGTATTATCTGTCTATCTATCTATCTCTATTCATCTCTATCTATCTAGGTGGTGGGCCTCATCTCCGTGACGACCTGTGGTTCGGCTAAAGAGTGGCCCCAAACGTCGGACCGTTTCCATTGCCAGAAGGATGTGTTCGGTGCCACGCTGTACGACTCACGGCTCCTGGTGTTCGGGCTGCAGGGGGAGATAGCAGAGCAGCAGAGGACGGATGTGGCTTTCTACCCTAGCTATGATGACTGTCCCGATGTGGAGAAGAGGGTGGAGGACTTTGTGGAGTCCATCTTCATTGTGCTGGAGTCCAAGAGGCTGGATAGAGCCACAGACAAGTCTGGGGATAAGATACCACTGCTTTGTGTTCCCTTTGAGAAGAAAGACTTTGTGGGGCTGGACACTGATAGCAGGTGAGTTGTCTTTTCTTCTGCACTCTATTTGGGTTTTATAGCTCTGGTATCATCCACATGTTTTGCTGCTTATATAGTTTTTCAGCTGGTCAATGAATTTGGAATTAACAAAGTTGTGAAAATGATGTAAGAAGTAAACCCTACTTGGATACTTGTTTGCTGTAATATGTACAAAGTTGTATTGTAAATGGATACCTCTACGACATCTGACTGATGTTTCTTTCCCTCCTCCTCCTTAGGCACTATAAGAAGCGTTGCCAGGGCCGTATGAGGAAGCACGTTGGGGACCTGTGTTTGCAGGCAGGCATGTTGCAGGATGCCCTGGTTCACTATCACATGGCAGTGGAGCTGCTCCGCTCCGTCAATGACTTCCTGTGGCTCGGGGGTAAGACTGGGGAGGAAGACATGGCTCCTGCTCTACTCTCAAATCCAATAAAGCAGGGATGGATACCCTGCAGGTTTTTGCGCCGACCCTACTATAACACACCTGATTCTACTAATCAGCGGCTCACCACGACCTTGAAGGCAATCAGGGGTGCTACAACAGGGTAGTAGCAAAATCCTGCCAAGCCCAGTAGCTCTGCAGGAGGATGGATCATCACCCTTGCCATACTGTACATACAGAATGCCCTTTAGTCAACTTCTAATGGAGGGTATTCTGTTTTATTGACACATCTCCCTTTTGTCTTGGTTCTCCAGCTGCGTTAGAGGGCTTGTGTTCAGCCTCTGTTATCTTCCACTACCCTGGAGGAACAGCAGGGAAGGCTTCTGGACGTGAACCCAGCCTGGCACGTGGCCAGGGCCAAGCAGCCGACACAGGGAAGAGACACCGGCCAGGTAAATAGCACTCCTCTCTCTCGCTTGCTCTCCCTGTGTGTGAGGTTGGGGGTGGTCTTCTCGGTAGGGATATTTGTGATGGGCCCGAGGTATTCAAGCAGTGAAAGGGAAAAATGTTTTTTTTCACTTGTTTGGACAAGCCAAGTTGCCCATATGGGTAAGAAGGAAGAACTGGGTCGGGGGGGACAGACAGACAGACCCGGTGTTATTATTGAAAGGGAGGGTCTCTGCGCGTCTCAGGGTTGAATTTGATCAAATTAACAGTGTGGTGGTATGGGGCCCCCAGGAGAGCTGTCTGGAGAGGAGGGGTTGGAGGTACGGTTGTAATGTGGATTGTATTTTACTATGTGGAGGTTGTGGTGTTTATGGGGAGGGAGGTGTTTTTAGTGTAATATCTCATTAAAGAAAACTTGTGTTGTGGGACAGTGGAAGATGTCCGGAGGTTTCTGAATGAGCTGTGATTATAGGATGGTTGGAAGGAAGCGATCTCCCTGGCTGTCTGACGTGTGGCCCATGCAATTGCAGCTAGTACGGCTAGTACTATGACAACACAAGCTTTGCTATGCTTTTCTCAGCCCAGCTGCTTCTGTTGTTCTGTGCCCTGGACAACATTACCTGAGATATCCGGTGGCCCCCACAACCTAACCCATTTGTTCTGAACAGTGTTTCATATCATATTTCCATTCACCCATGTCTTTACTTCATATTATTAACAAGTCAATTACTTTAACCCCTAAATAACCACACATATTTTGCTTTAGTTTATTACTGAAGTAGTTAGAAATAGAACACTTTACGGCGGGGACCGATGGGGAAAGTCACAAGGAACCGTCTAAGAAGCGTCACGTTTGGGGACTAACTTTGCTTTCAGTAACTTACTGCACTGTGTGAACCTGCGTTCTCTCTCTGTGTGTCTGTCTCTGTGTGTTACCGTAGGGGCGCAGGAGGTACTCATAGACCCAGGTATGGTATGACACTAACAGGGCCGCCCTGCATAGCGTTACTCCTAGCTAGACATCTCACCTACCTGTGTTTGCCTGCTGTGGCTCTTTTCCCTCTTACTTGTTGGTTTTATGCTTTTTGTGACCACAACCGTGGTCCCGGATCTGTTTGTGCTGTCTTACCAACTAAGGCTAAACAACACAAACAGATCTGGGACCAGGCTATCAACCCATTGCACTACATTTGATTCCAACGTTTTATTGTTTCCACCACTGGTAAATCAAAACTGATATCCCACCCCCCTCTTAAGGCAGGGGTTGTATTCCTGTTGTTCTTGTCAGTGTTAATGTTGTTGGGTGTTCGTGCTTCATTGACCTCTTCTAATCAATGAAGAGTAACCATTTAAAATCATAATCAACAACATTTTATTCAGCACTATAACCTCCGATTTAGATTTTAAAGTAATTCAGACATCCACCAGAGGGTGGCGATGTTGGTATTGTAGTACTGCTGATTGGGGCGTCCAAGCTATTTGTCTGTTCTTCCTGTAGCCTCAAGTTACAATGTAGAACTGTTCAGTGTGAGGCATTTTGGCCAACCTATCAGTAGGATATGCTGCAGAAATGTAGCTCTTATATCTTACCTTTTTAGAGACTGGGGTTGGTTTTACTAAACCATTCAATCCAAGGGGTCTGTATAAAGTGTGTAGTTCTGGGTCTAGATGTAACATGTTGCACATTTTTCAAACACCTTAAAAATTTTTAAAAAAAAAGCTAATATATTCCATTTAGCAGATACTCTTATCCAATGCGACTAACAGTCGTGTGTGCCCAAATTGTTTACGTATGGGTGGTCCCGGGAATCAAACCCATTATCCTGGCGCTATAAGCACCATGCTTTACTAACTGAGCTAAAGAGAACCACCTAGCAATGTTTTTATTCAAACCTACTTACTGTACGGTGAGTGTATACATTTCTAGTATGTGTGTGTGATCTCTGAGTAGTCTTATGATCCACATATAACGCTGTGTCATAGTGACATCGCCGCGACACCGTTGCTATGGACCCAGCTAGCGCCGTTTCTAGGCAAAGTTTTCTCAATACAAAATTTGTATTCAAATCACATAGGTGTATGAGAGCTACTACTCCTATTTCAATTGAAACGCTCCAAACTACTGAGCACATGATGACATGTTGATCACGTAAAAGTGCGCAGTGACCCGCGAAGGCCTTTTATTTATAGATAGATTGTTTTGTATTTCCATATAAAAGTGAATGCCGTGCATGGCAGTTATTGAGCGCTGTCTTGATATCTCGGTGTTTGAAACGCCTGTCGACGCTGCGTTAAATGTGTGTGCTCAGGTAAGCTGTACTCAGTTTCTGAGTATGTCATTGTTGATTGTTGTGACTTTGGCCATATTGCATGGATGTGAAGAGCCAAGTGGTGGATGGGTCTGATAACATTGATAATATTCCCAGTCATTAATGTCATTTTTCCCTTCTCCTCTCTCTCTCTCCTCCCTCAGGTGCACTCACAGCCAATGGGATCAGTGCAGACACCAGCAGTGAAATCGGTCGGGCCAAGAACTGCCTGGGTCCTGAAGACATCATAGAGAAATACAAGGAGGCCATCTCCTACTATGGAAAGGTATTGGAAAAGATAAGAAATAGTTTTTCTCACACACACTATTGAATGCTCCTATCTACTTTGTTCCATCTCCTGCTATGGCAAGGCAATGGACAAGAATATTTCAAAAGCACTGTACTTACATCTAAATCCTAGGAAATAAACAGACACACACACTGATGAATGCTCCTGCAGACTTCATTACATGCATTACGTTTCAACAAGAAGGTTCAGTGTTTGCGCCTTGCAGACCGATGCTGTTTGCAGACAGTATTTCATTATCCACTATCCAGTTTGCAGTTCTCAACATATCCATCAGGGGGCAGTAGCTCACTAAGTATCAGTGATGGTTGGGCAGTCTGCTGCAGCAGAGGGTGGCTGTGTGCACACTGTAAACAAACTACTACATGCTGACGACAGGAGAATATGTCTGAGTGCACTGAAGTCAACTGTAGAAAGCTTAGCTAGCATGATGTCACTGTCTGTTACAATTAGCCAAATGGAAGTGTGGGGCCATCTCAAATGCCATATTACCCCAATAATTGAAATCCCCCCCCAAAAATGTAGAGCATCATTGCCATCAAGACTAGACATTAGTTAATTGCATTGTTAGTCTATTAGTAACTATACTTACTGTTATAACACATGCATGAACAAAAACTAACAAACAAACCTAAAAGATTGGGATTAAACACTGATGCGTAACATCCATAATATCCCAGTAGACCTTCTGAAACTCTGCAGTGTGTTATTGCCACTATTATAATTGGATTTTTGCTCTGACCTCGCTTGGCCCTTTTACCTGTAACTAGTTCACACCAAATGAAATTACGTTATATCTCGACACGACGGGACCATTCAGATATTAATTGAATTTTAATAAGGAGATGGGGGTGGCTGGCTGGTTGTGTGAGAGAGTAGTGTATGGAGTCTAAGCAGCACTATTGTACATCGAGTCCAGTTTCTACTTCAATATAACTACTAGGTGGGAACCCGGAACTCCCCTGGAAGAGTCATGTGGCGTAAAGTAACAATGAACGACAGAGGTTCCGTATCACCCCATGGACTGTGATCCGTAATCTCACGCCTCTGTTACAGATGTCTGTAGTTGAAAGAGACCGATGACGCAATACATCTGTTCAGAATATTACGCAGGTTGGGAGAAATCAGAAAAGTACTCATTGATTAGTTAGGTTTTCCTTATGCTGATCCTGGGCTGTGTCTGTTCTTATCATCTCCCTCCCCCTCTTCCTCTCCTTCATCCCTCCCCCAGTATAAGAATGCAGGTGTGATAGAGCTGGAGGCGTGTGTGAAGGCAGTCAGGGTGCTAGCCATTCAGAAGAGGGCCATGGAGGCCTCAGAGTTCCTCCAGAATGCTGTCTACATCAACCTGGGACAGGTAAGACCTCACCTGACATGTACATGTACCTCTCTGGGGGGGAGAACCATCATACTGGTCGCAAACACACTGTAAGGGACCAGAGTTTTACCTAGTCAAGTCCCATGTTTACATCTCATATTCAGGAAAAACTCTGGGCCCCAGTTGTCGTCTAACCAGGGTCCAGAGTTTTACCTAGATCATATAGTCAGGAAAAACTCCTTGCCCTATGGGAAACCAAAGGGACTGCCTGCCAACACCCAGGTCCCATAGAGGCTGTTAACCCCCAGGTCCCATAGAGGCTGTTAACCCCCAGGTCCCATAGAGGCTGTCAACCCCCAGGTCCCATAGAGGCTGTCAACCCCCAGGTCCCATAGAGGCTGTCAACCCCCAGGTCCCATAGAGGCTGTCAACCCCCAGGTCCCATAGAGGCTGTCAACCCCCAGGTCCCATAGAGGCTGTCAACCCCCAGGTCCCATAGAGGCTGTCAACCCCCAGGTCCCATAGAGGCTGTCAACCCCCAGGTCCCATAGAGGCTGTCAACCCCCAGGTCCCATAGAGGCTGTCAACCCCCAGGTCCCATAGAGTCTGTCAACCCCCAGGTCCCATAGAGTCTGTCAACCCCCAGGTCCCATAGAGTCTGTCAACCCCCAGGTCCCATAGAGTCTGTCAACCCCCAGGTCCCATAGAGTCTGTCAACCCCCAGGTCCCATAGTCTGTCAACCCCCAGGTCCTGTACTCAGGCACCTGTCACTGCTGCTTGCCTGTGTGAGGATCACCTGCCAACACACAGTCCCATAACTTGACACAAAGGAAAGCTCCTCTGACAGGTGCCTAAGGCCATCCTGCGAGGGACTCTATTCAGGCAGTCACACAGTGTGCTCTGCTCTGTAGGCCTGTCTCTCTTGGAGGGAAATCTTAGTTGTGTCTTGGACGATTCTGCCAGTGTGCCACCACCTCCTTTTCATTGTGCAGTGACTGATCATTCTCATAACCTTTCCACAGATTTGTTTTATAAATCAAATTGAACTTTTCCAGAGATTTGTTTGGAAATAAGTTGTATAACTTTGTTATCGTCAAGGATTTATAATAATATATGACATTTATTAGCAGATGCTTCTGCTCGGGCCTCCTGAGTGGCACAGCGGTCTAAGGCACTGCATCGCAGTGCTAGAGGCGTCACAGCAGACCTGGGTTCAATCCCAGGCTGTATCACCAACCAATAGGGTGGCGCACAATTGCCCCAGGATCGTCCCGGTTAGGGGAGGGTTTGGCCGGGGGGGTGGGCTTGACTTGGCTCATTGTGCTCTAGCGACTCCTTGTGGCAGGCCAGGCGCCTGCAGGCTGACCTCTGTTGTCAGTTAAACTGTGTTTCCTCTGACACACTGGATTTCATTAAGAAGCGCAGTTTGGTGGGTCATGTTTTGTGGGACGCATCACCCGACTTTTGCCTCTGAGCCCGTTGGGGAGTTGCAGCGATGAAACAAGATTGAAATTGGGCAGAAAAAAGGGCTAAAAAAATAACTCTGCTAAATGTAATAAAATATTATTATTATAAATCCTTGACAGTAAAACAAGTTATGCAGCTTATTTCCAAATGAATCTCTGTAAAAGTAAAATTTGACTCATAAAACAAATCTGCCAACACACAGTCCCATAACTTGACACAAAGGAAAGCTCCTCTGACAGGTGCCTAAGGCCATCCTGCGAGGGACTCTATTCAGGCAGTCACACACACAACCAACCAATTAACCAAACAACCAACCAATTAATGAACCAACCAAACAAACAATTAACCAAGCAATTAACTAATTAACATAAAATGTATGCACGCATGACTGATTGTAAGTCTGACATTTTAGGTACGGGTGGTCTCGATTTAAATGCAGTGTTTCCATGTGTGTGGTTTAAATAGTTTTTCAATGTAATAAAATCAGTCCATCACCAACCAATTAACCAACCATCCAATTAACCAACCAACCAATCAACCATCCAATTAACCAAAAACCAACCCATCAACCAACCAATCAACCAACCAATTAACCAACCCATTAACCAACCAACCAACCAATTAACCAATCAATTACTCAACCAACCAATTAACCAACCAGCCAACCAATTAACCAACTAACCAATCAACCATCCAATTAACCAAAAACCAACCCATTAACCAACCAATCAACCAACCAATGAACCAACCCATTAACCAACCAACCAACCAATTAACCAATCAATTACTCAACCAACCAATTAACCAACCAATCAACCAGCCAACCAATTAACCAACTAACCAATCATTCAACCATTAAGCAATTAACGAATCAATCAACCAACCAATTAACCAAACAACCAACCAATTAACCAAACAACCAACCAATTAATGAACCAACCAAACAAACAATTAACCAAGCAATTAACTAATTAACAAACCAATTAACCAAGCAATTAACTAATTAACAAACCAATTAACCAAGCAATCAACAAATTAACAAACCAATTAACCAACCAATTAACCAAACAACCAACCAATTAACCAAACAACCAACCAATTAATGAACCAACCAAACAAACAATTAACCAAACAACCAAGCAATTAACCAAGCAATTAATTAATTAACAAACCAATTAACCAAGCAATTAACTAATTAACAAACCAATTAACCAAGCAATCAACAAATTAACAAACCAATTAACCAACCAATTAACATCTTAACAAACCAATTAACCAACAACCAACCAACCAAATAATGATCTCTGTTTTCTCAGCTGTCTGAGGAAGAGAAGATCCAGCGTTACAGCATTCTCTCTGAGCTCTACCACCTGATTGGTTTCCACCGTAAGTCAGCCTTCTTCAAGCGGGTAGCAGCCATGCAGTGTGTGGCCCCCACCATCCCAGAGCCTGGCTGGAGGGCCTGCTACAAGCTGCTGCTGGAGACTCTGCCTGGATACAGCCTCTGCCTCGACCCCAAAGACTTCAGCAAAGGTACCCAACTGGATATGCCTTAACTCTGTGTCAAAACTGTCCCATACACTGTTGAGTGATCCCTACAACTTTATATTATCAATAAAAACACACACACAAGCACAGATATCTGTTTCAGTAAGGTCAGTACTTAGCAAGAGATTGAATAACATTACCTTGCTCTGAGCATTATTTAAAGGATCTTCTCTTCAAGAGCTCTTCTCAGGGGTAGTACGTATTCTGGGCACCACTTTGAGCAAAAAGACACACAATTGATTTGAGACCTGCGCTGACCCAGACCTCTGCTCCACACACACACACACACACACACACACACACACACACACACACACACATACACACACACAAACTTTCTCAGGGTCCTTAGGATAAGCTGCTGTGCACTGCAGACTCTTGACCCTCACCTTGCTCAACCCACTCCACCACGAGGGACTGGAGCATAAAAGAAACACTGACAGAGAAAACATTCAGAGTCCTCTATCTCTACTGTGATCCTCTTTCAAGCACCCACTTGAGAAGAGTTTCTGTCAGGCAGAGAGAGACGTTGTTGTTGACCTCCACTTCACTGCTGTGGAAAACAATTGTGAGAGATAGTCAAACAATTATGCTGTAGTGTAGTTGGGAGTGAAGTGTGTGTCTGTCTGACTATGGATATATTCCTCCCTAACTTTGTTTACAAGACAAAGCAGAAAAAGAAAGAAAGAAATGTTCCTCATAAGGCAGCAGGACTTCCTACTACGACCAGGCCTCTGAGCCTGAGGAGAGGTATCAGTGGGGAGTTTATTGAGCTGGGAGGAGGAGAGAGCTGAGAGCTGGCCAGGCCTAATATCAGAGAGGAAATGGGGCTCAATAGTGTATTCCAACACGGCCTGGTACAGGGCTGGCCGGCAGAGAAATGAACAAGCAAATTGGTTTTTAATTGGCTAGGGAGCCCTTTCAGTACTCTCTTCTTTATCAGGTTGAGAAGACTTTCTCTTTTTCTCTCTCTCATTTTGTTTGGAGTTAACACTGTTTCAAAGACCACAGACTCACAAAAAGGCATTTAGCTGCCATGCTTTTAATCCCTGCTGCACTGTTCATGTTTAAATGACAGAAGGGGATGACAGTAGTATCAGACATCACCTTACAGGGAACTGTTAATTCTCCTACCAGAATGTACAGTGCCTTTTGATGCAGGCAGTGTGTGACAGGGTGGTGCGTGTGTGTGTTTGTGTGACAGGGTGAGGATTGTGCGGCAGAGTGTCATTCTCATGGTGATGCTAATTGGATTCCACGACACCTTGAATATTGCCTTGCAAATACCACAGAAGAAGACATTTAGCTGTAGGAGAAGGAGGGAGGGGGAGAGAGAAAAGGAGGGAGGGGGAGAGAAAAGGAGGGAGGGGGAGAGAGAAAAGGAGGGTGGGAGGGAGGGAGGGAGGGGAGAAAGAGAGGGAGGGGAGGGGGAGAGAGGGAGATGGGGGAGAAAGGGAGGGAGGGGGGGGAGAAAGGGAGGGAGGGGGGGGAGAAAGAGGGGGAGGGGATGGGGGAGAGGGAGGGCGGGCGGGGGGGGAGAGAAAGAGAGAGGGAGGGGGAGAGAGATGGAGAGAGAAAGAGAGGGAGGGGGAGCGAGAGGAGAAAGAGGGATGGAGGAAAGAGGGGGAATGGAGAAAGAGAGGGGGAGGGGAGAAAGAGAGGGAGAGAGGGAGGGAGGGGAGAAAGAGAGGGAGAGAGAGAGAGAGGGGGCGAGGGAGGCAAGGGAGGGAGGAATGGGGAGAAAGAGAGGGAGGGGGAAAGAGGGAGAGAGAGAGGGAGGGGAGAAAGAGAGGGGGAGAGGCGAGGGAGGAAAGAGAGGGAGGGGGAGAGAAAGAGAGAGGGAGGGGGAGAGAGATGGAGAGAGAAAGAGAGGGAGGGGGAGCGAGAGGAGAAAGAGGGATGGAGGAAAGAGGGGGAATGGAGAAAGAGAGGGGGAGGGGAGAAAGAGAGGGAGAGAGGGAGGGAGGGGAGAAAGAGAGGGAGAGAGAGAGGGAGGGGAGAAAGAGAGGGGGCGAGGGAGGCAAGGGAGGGAGGAATGGGAAGGAGGGGAGAAAGAGAGGGAGGGGGAAAGAGGGAGAGAGAGAGGGAGGGGAGAAAGAGAGGGGGAGAGGCGAGGGAGGAAAGAGAGGGAGGGGGAGAGAAAGAGAGGGAGGGGGAGAGGAGGGGATGGGGGAGAGGGAGGGCGGGCGGGGGGGGAGAGAAAGAGAGAGGGAGGGGGAGAGAGATGGAGAGAGAAAGAGAGGGAGGGGGAGCGAGAGGAGAAAGAGGGATGGAGAAAGAGAGGGGGAATGGAGAAAGAGAGGGGGAGGGGAGAAAGAGAGGGAGAGAGGGAGGGAGGGGAGAAAGAGAGGGAGGGGGAAAGAGGGGGAGAGAGAGAGGGAGGGGAGAAAGAGAGGGGGAGAGGCAAGGGAGGGAGGGATGGGAAGGAGGGGAGAAAGAGAGGGAGGGGGAAAGAGGGAGAGAGAGAGAGGGAGGGGAGAAAGAGAGGGGGAGAGGCGAGGGAGGCAAGAGAGGGAGGGAGGGATGGGAAGAAGGAGAGGGAGAGAAGGAGGCAAGAGAGGGAGGGAGGGAGGGAGGGAGAGGGAGGGAGTGATGGAGAGCAAGAATAAGAGTTTTTGGCACACCTTTATTTAGCAATTAAGGAGTGAATACAAAGCTTCCAGCGTTCATGGTCTTTTGATACAGAAAGAGAGGGGTGTGAGAGTGACAGTAAACGAGAGGAAGAACGAGAGAGGGCCACTGTGTGTCCTATCCTCTCCTCTGTGTTGGTGCCCTTCAGATAAGCAGCGGTAGCTTCACATGATGTTACAGACAGGTTGATGCTGCTATATTTAGGCTGCTTAGTGGGCGCTGCAGCTTCACTGAGGAGGAGGAAATGGCTTAGAAAAGATTTGCATTAATATAATTTTTGCAGATGACAGAAGTCGGTAGCAACGAATAACATTTGGTTATTTATTTAATAATAATATAATCCCCCAGTACAGAGAACACTGATAACGGACACGCATCTTGGTCAAGATTTTATGAGCTCCGCAGACTGTATAGCTCAGGGAACAATTGATTCTTATTAACCTCTGAGTAGGCTGGCCTTATTTCCCCTTCTCTCTCTCTCCTCCTCCTCTAGCCTTTTTTTCCCCTTCTCTCCCTCCCCACTCCCCCAGTGCACCATCCCTGACAGCCTTGAGTATAGCCTGGGGAATGTGGGGGTTGTGGAGAATGTAATGTTACGTAACGCTGAGACCCATCCATGCTCCCCAGAACACCAGTGTAAAGCTAGCAGGTTATTAAGATGTCTGCTGATGTGTTTTCTGCTGCAGAACACTAATTACCTGAAGTCAACGCCACACTGCACTGCACAGCTCCCAATCTCACGCCGCTCTGGTGTGAGAATGTTTGGAGGATCCCACTCACTCTCAAATCCGAAATGCCGTTGTGCCCCCGAGCAAGGCATGTAATCCCTAAAACCAGCTGCAGAGGTCCGGTAGTGTGGCTGCCCTCTGATCCAACCTCTGTTTGTGTCGCACAGAGGGGCCTGGGTGGTTAATGCAGAAGACACGTTTTAGTTGGAAATGAATTTACACGGGACAGTAAAATAATCTTCTCCTCTCCTCCAGGTTCCCACCGTGGCTGGGCGGCGGTACAGGTGCGTCTGCTTCATGAGCTGGTGTACGCATCACGTCGTATGGGAAACCCCGGCCTGTCTGTCCGCCACCTCTCCTTTCTGCTCCAGACCATGCTGGACTTGCTCTCAGACCAAGGTCAGCCTACACACACACACACACACACACACACACACTCACACACACGGCTACCGAAACCCAGACGGTCACATTCTCCATTGTCTTTGAGAGTGTACTCTTTCATCAATGTCAACTCGCATCCCTTTAAGTGTCAACAGATGCATGGGAAAAAACTTCTACATGTACGGAATAAAAATAGTTACTAGCCTGACGAGCTCTAGTTTAGGAATTAGTGTTGCACGGTATACCAGTACCACAGTAATATCACAGAACCAAAACGTCATGATACTTATGATACCAACATTTCAGAATACTGTAGTACCGTTTCATATGATACTACCAACATTTCAGAATACTGTAGTACCGTTTCATATGATACTACCAACATTTCAGAATACTGTAGTACCGTTTCATATGATACTACCAACATTTCAGAATACTGTAGTACCGTTTCATATGATACTACCAACATTTCAGAATACTGTAGTACCGTTTCATATGATACTACCAACATTTCAGAATACTGTAGTACTGTTTCATATGATACTACCAACATTTCAGAATACTGTAGTACCGTTTCATATGATACTACCAACATTTCAGAATACTGTAGTACCGTTTCATATGATACTACCAACATTTCAGAATACTGTAGTACCGTTTCATATGATACTACCAACATTTCAGAATACTGTAGTACTGTTTCATATGATACTACCAATATTTCAGAATACTGTAGTACCGTTTCATATGATACTACCAATATTTCAGAATACTGTAGTACTGTTTCATATGATACTACCAACATTTCAGAATACTGTAGTACCGTTTCATATGATACTACCAACATTTCAGAATACTGTAGTACCGTTTCATATGATACTACCAACATTTCAGAATACTGTAGTACCGTTTCATATGATACTACCAACATTTCAGAATACTGTAGTACCGT
This sequence comes from Oncorhynchus clarkii lewisi, assembly GCF_045791955.1. Lineage (NCBI taxonomy): Eukaryota > Metazoa > Chordata > Actinopteri > Salmoniformes > Salmonidae > Oncorhynchus > Oncorhynchus clarkii. The sequence continues at coordinate 25,794,289 of NC_092178.1, forward strand.
TTCATATGATACTACCAACATTTCAGAATACTGTAGTACTGTTTCATATGATACTACCAACATTTCAGAATACTGTAGTACCGTTTCATATGATACTACCAATATTTCAGAATACTGTAGTACTGTTTCATATGATACTACCAATATTTCAGAATACTGTAGTACCGTTTCATATGATACTACCAATATTTCAGAATACTGTAGTACTGTTTCATATGATACTACCAACATTTCAGAATACTGTAGTACCGTTTCATATGATACTACCAACATTTCAGAATACTGTAGTACCGTTTCATATGATACTACCAACATTTCAGAATACTGTAGTATCGTTTCATATGATACTACCAACATTTCAGAATACTGTAGTACCGTTTCATATGATACTACCAACATTTCAGAATACTGTAGTACCGTTTCATATGATACTACCAACATTTCAGAATACTGTAGTACTGTTTCATATAATACTACCAACATGTCCGGCCCTAACGATCTAAAGAACCCGCGGGTACCTGTTATAAATGCTTATAAACTCAGTTGTTTATAAGTTCAGTAAATTTTTTGAAGCAACAGCAACTAGTCTCTTGTATGCACCAGTCCAATAATGTCCCTCCCAGCCCTCACCTGCTTCTCAACGTCCACTACCAGCCCTGATCAGTCTTCTGTTACATTTGATATATTGGAGCAGAGCGAGCAAAGTTGATATGTTGTATATAATTTCATCCCTGGTATAACCAAGAGCACAGGCCAGTCTAAGTATAGGCTTTGCAGGTACGCTGTCATGCAGCAGTACCAGAGAGGGAAGAACAGCTTTGCGACAGGCATGCTTGTCTCGAGCTCAAATAGTAAAAAAAAACAAGACTTCTATAACCGGAGTTAACTTCTTTCTTCCTGCGTGCTTTTCATATCATTTCACAAACCATGTCGCGGGCCGCTTTTAATCTCATCCCGGCCCGCTAATTATTGGTTTGATAACAAACAGCGTTGTTCAGTCATGTTACCTAGCTAGCTAACAACCTGGTACCTTGACAGTAGGTCTAGGCCAATTTGATTAGTACAGGAAGAAAGGTAAAGGGTCTGCTACTCATGAGGTGTGCTTCAAAGGTAGGCTTCATAAATATAGGCTTCATAAAGGTAGGCTTCATATAGATATGCTTCATATAGATAGACTTCATATAGGTAGACTTCATATAGGTAGACTTCATATAGGTAGACTTCATATAGGTAGACTTCATACAGGTATGCTTCATATAGATAGGCTTAATACGGGTAGTCTTCATACGGGTAGTCTTCATACGGGTAGTCTTCATACGGGTAGTCTTCATAAAGGTAGGTGTTAACTCGAAATGACACAACGACAAGGTTCCAGTTTAACAAAGTTTACTATACCGTATGAACACCCTCAAAGGTACCCATTACACTACAGGCCAGGTCCATCAACGACTAGACTTCCTGTGCATGCGCACTCTTGACTGAGTGATAGCCCTGTAATAACATAAATATTGGGATACTTAAAACATGAACTTAACAGTAGGCTTCATAAAGGTAGGCTTCATAAAGGTAGGCTTCATAAAGGTAGGCTTCATAAAGGTAGGCTTCATAAAGGTAGGCTTCATAAAGGTAGGCTTCATAAAGGTAGGCTTCATAAAGACCTAACTATATCAAACATCTCTTTCTTTCTGGTGCTCTCTTACATTCTGTTTGTTGCCTAACGTTTCTAAAGTTGGGAGCAGTGTGTGTTTGGGAGGGAGAGTGGTGTGTGTTTATGAAAGAGAGGGAGACAGAGTGTGTGTGTGTGTGTGTGTGTATTAACTGAAGAGTAGAAGGTTTCATGCCGTGGTTTCCCCTTGATGCAGCAGTGACATGCAGATCATTATGCGTGTCCACTCCTTCCTCTCATTCCTCCAGCCCAATCACAGGTATATGAGCAAATGAGCCATTCTATGCAGTATTCTATTATACAGTGTGAAGTTTAAATTCAATATGTGTTGTGCTGAGAATTTCAGTGAATGTGTGAATATCAGCGCCAGGTTTTTTTTGTTTAGCACGTGTGCATAACGTTTAGAGAACGGGAACAAGCGTTCAGCATGCTAGGCCACTGAATTTCCCCTGTGGTATAACGATACTACTCAGTAATGTGATACTTGGCCCGGTATCGTATAGTCAGTAAAATGTTGGTATCGTGACAAGACTACTTGGAATAACAGATATTACATGGTCATACTCAAACGTTTTTGTCAGTATTAGTTTAAAACCCTTAATGCATTTTCCCTCGATTTCATACTATCTAAAATCACCCCCTGGCTGCAGCCATCCGTCAATGTCCTTTGGGAAAGCCAGCATTGTGCCTGCGGGTGTAATGGTGTGTGATGCTCAACCAAGCCAGTCATCTCATATGGTGGCTGGGCGAAAGTGAGCTTTGACCAGAAATCCTCTGGACTTGGGTACTCATCTGAGAGAGAGGACAGGGTTGGAGTTGATGCCTAACTGACCTCACTATCGAGGCCAATGTAATGCTTTTGGGAAAGTGGGAGGGAGGAGAAGGAGAGAGACGGTGAGGAAGGAGAGAGGAGAAATGTAGAGTGAATGCAGAGAAAGGGAGGGAGACCGAGAGAGAGCGAGCAGAGCGCCAACAGTATGAAATATTCACCACTGGCAGCAGCAGCAGTAGCAGCGAGGGACTGTTGCTACGCTGAGAGAGGCCATGCTCTCATCTACCCAGCACCATGCTCACCGTGTAACCCTGCTGGAATAACAACAGCTCAACTACAGCTCAGTGTCTGTCATACACCCACCGTGTGTGTGTGTGTGTGTGTGTTGGCGTCCTACACACTTAAACGTGCAATTACACCCTGCGATGCCTCGAGACAGAAAGGCAAGGAGTATGATGCTTTTCTAGCTATGCCATTTTGTGTGAGAGGCTGGGCATAAAGTCCCCAAACATATTTCATTGTTATATTAAAGCTATGATCTCACTTGAGTTGAAACCTTGTTCCCCAGACTCCTAACTCCAAGCTTGAGTAACTGTTTTAGCAGCTTAAAACGGCTCTAGTTCTCAGTGACTTTCTGAATGGTGTCTTTGGCAGAAACACTCTGAAATGGGCCTCGCACAAATCTGTCCCCTCTGAACTGAGGTTGCACGCCTTCTTTCCTCGCCCGCCTGTCTCTCTCTCTCCCATCCTCTCTCTCCCTCTGTCCCCCCTCTCCCTTTTTCTCCCTTCTCCCTCACCCCCCTGCTGTTTGTCTGCAGTGTGGTGATGTCACACACGGCGGGGGTTATTGCAGGTCGTCTTCTCCCAGCATGCAGTAGTGGGGCGCGTCCCCCTTGCTATGTTCCCTGCGTATCTGTGGAAGTATTGTAGGACACACAGCAGCATAGCTCAGCATAGCAAAAAGCATAGTGTGACTGTCTAGCCCCAGCAGCAACAGCCTTTTCCTTTAAAGTCACAATCTTGACTTTTTCAGCCCAATGTAAGCTTGCTATTTAGTTTGGTATAAAGCTGACGAATGAGAATGGCAATTACCATTCTCAAATATCCCAGAATGTGCCTTTTAATCCTCAGATGTGGGGCCTCATTTAGCAACTGTGTACATTTCTTTAAAAAAATCTGGCATACATGGAGATTCTAGGATTGCTAGAACGTTGCTGTCGTCCCATTTAATGTCACAGCAGAAGCTCCCAGGGAAAATAAATGATGGGCTTTGAAAGAGCCGGGCCCTTCTAAGGTCTGTCTTGAGGCAGTAGTGCCTTTTCAAGTCCCCATCGGTGACATTAAAAATCATAGCAAATGTTTTATTTAAGATGGACCTTTCGGGGAGAGAGAGTCTAATTAACGTTACCACTGTCACCCTGTCTGGGAGAGGGAAAAAGAGAGAGAAGAGGTAGCGTGTCATCACAGGAGCTTCAGGCCTGCGTGGGAGAGCGAGAGAGGCTGAGCGAGAGAGGCTGAGCGAGAGAGGCTGAGCGAGAGAGGCTGAGCGAGAGAGGCTGAGCGAGAGAGGCTGAGCGAGAGAGGCTGAGCGAGAGAGGCAGAGAGAGAGAGGCAGAGAGAGAGAGGCAGAGAGAGAGAGGCAGAGAGAGAGAGGCAGAGAGAGAGGCAGAGAGAGAGAGGCAGAGAGAGAGAGGCAGAGAGAGAGAGGCAGAGAGAGAGAGGCAGAGAGAGAAAAAAAAGTCGCTCGCTCTCTGCCTCTCACTCTGTTGTCATTATGGGTTGTTGTGTGTAGATGTTTTTTCATGGTTTGGGCTAGGCCTCTTAGTTCTAGCGAAGGGAAATCTTAACACTACAGCATACAATTACATTCTAAACGATTCTGTGCTTTCAACTTTGTGGCAACAGTTTGATCATGACAATGACCCGTGGACAAAGCGAAGTCCGTACAGAAATGGTATGTCGAGATCGGTATGGAAGAACTTGACTGGCCTGCACAGAACCCTGACACTCACTAGACTTTATATACACACTCACTAGACTATATATACACACTCACTAGACTATATACACACTCACTAGACTTTATATACACACTCACTAGACTTTATATGCACACTCACTAGACTTTATATGCACACTCACTAGACTTTATATGCACACTCACTAGACTTTATATGCACACTCACTAGACTTTATATGCACACTCACTAGACTTTATATGCACACTCACTAGACTTTATATGCACACTCACTAGACTATATATGCACACTCACTAGACTTTATATGCACACTCACTAGACTTTATATGCACACTCACTAGACTTTATATGCACACTCACTAGACTTTATATGCACACTCACTAGACTTTATATGCACACTCACTAGACTTTATATGCACACTCACTAGACTTTATATGCACACTCACTAGACTTTATATGCACACTCACTAGACTTTATATGCACACTCACTAGACTATATATGCACACTCACTAGACTTTATATGCACACTCACTAGACTTTATATGCACACTCACTAGACTTTATATGCACACTCACTAGACTATATATACACACTCTCTAGACTTTATATGCACACTCACTAAACTTTATATGCACACTGGCTAGACTATATACAGTGGGGCAAAAAAGTGTTTAGTCTGCCACCAATTGTGCAAGTTCTCCCACTTAAAAAGATGAGAGGCCTGTAATTTTCATCATAGGTACACTTTAACTATGACAGAGAAAATTAGAAAAAAAAATCCAGAAAATCATATTGTAGGATTTTTAATTAATTTGCAAATTATGGTGAAAAATAAGTATTTGGTCAAAAGTTTATCTCAATACTTTGTTATATATCCTTTGTTGGCAATGACAGAGGTCAAACCTTTTCTGTAAGTCTTCACAAGGTTTTCACACACTGTTGCTGGTATTTTGGCCCATTCCTCCATGCAGATCTCCTCTAGAGCAGTGATGTTTTGGGGCTGTTGCTGGGCAACACAGACTTTCAACTCCCTCCAAGATTTTCTATGGGTTGAGATCTGGAGACTGGCTAGGCCACTCCAGGACCTTGAAATGCTTCTTACAAAGCCACTCCTTCGTTGCCCGGGCAGTGTTTTTGGGATCATTGTCATGCTGAAAGACCAAGCCACGTTTCATCTTCAATGCCCTTGCTGATGGAAGGAGGTTTTCACTCAAAATCTCACAATACATGGCCCCATTCATTCTTTCCTTTACACGGATCAGTCGTCCTGGTCCCTTTGCAGAAAAACAGCCCCAAAGCATGATGTTTCCACCCCCATGCTTCACAGTAGGTATGGTGTTCTTCGGATGGAACTCAGCATTCTTTGTCCTCCAAACACGACGAGTTGGCCAAGACCAAAGAGCTGTCAAAGGACACCAGAAACATAATTGTAGACCTGCACCAGGCTGGGAAGACTGAATCTGCAATAGGGGACCTAGTGAATGACCTGCAGAGAACTCGGACCAAAGTAACAAAGCCTACCATCAGTAACACACTACGCCGCCAGGGACTCAAATCCTGCAGTGCCAGACATGTCCCCCTGCTTAAGCCAGTACATGTCCAGGCCCGTCTGAAGTTTGCTAGAGAGCATTTGGATGATCCAGAAGAAGATTGGGAGAATGTCATATGGTCAGATGAAACCAAAATATAACTTTTTGGTAAAAACTCAACTCGTCGTGTTTGGAGGACAAAGAATGCTGAGTTGCAAAGAACACCATACCTAAAAATATAAACGCAACATGTAAAGTGTTGGTCCCATTTTTCCTGACCTGAAATAAAAGATCACAGAAATTTTCCATAAGCAGAAAATAATTATTTCTATCACATTTGCACAAAATTGTTTACATCCCTGTTAGTGAGCATTCATCATTTGCCAAGCTAGTCTATCCACCTGACGGATGTGGCATATCAAGAAGCTGATTAAACAGCATGATCATTACACAGGTGCACCGTGTGCTGGGGACATTAGAAGGCCACTCTAAAATATACAGTTTTGTCACACAACACAATGCCACAGATATCTGAAGTTTTGAGGTAAATTGCAATTGGCATGCTGACTGCAGGAATGTTCAACAGCGCTGTTGCCAGAAAATGTAATGTTCATTTCTCGACCATAAGCTGCCTCCAACTTTGTTTTAGGAAATTTGGCAGTACATCCAACCGGCCTCACACCCGCAGACCACTTGCATCTACGCCAGCCTAGGACACCACATCAGTCTTTTTCAGCTGTGGGATTATTTGAGGAGAGGGAGGACGGGTGCTGAGGAGTATTTCTGTCTCTAATAAAGCACGTTTGTGGGGAAAAGCTCATTCTGATTGGCTGGGCCTGACTTCGCAGGGTGGGCCTATGTCCTCCCAGGCCCATCCATGGCTGCGCCCCTGCTCAGTCATGTGAAATCCATAGATTAGGGCCTAATGAATGTATTTCTATTGACTGATTTCCTTCTATGAACTGTAACTCAGTAACATCTTTTGACACTGTTGCATTTTATATTTTTGTTCAGTGTATGTCTATGAGTCGTACATAACAGTTCCTGGCTACTTTAGTGTGAACTGAAGTAAACATCAACGTTATGAGCTGAACTTGTCGATGAATTGCTTGAAAGCCCCAGGCATTGCCTCCCGAATTCCCTCAATCCTCACAGGCGCATAAGATGGCCACTCACCTACTCCATCTCTGTATACTGAAGTAAGTGCACGTATTTTCCAAGTCTGTTGTCACTTTTTGCTAGTCTCCCACCCACTTGACATTTTCTAGTGCAGTATTCTGGTTTACAGTGGATAAGATTAGGCTAGGATTTTCGCCCACAATATGCGGATGTCATTGCAGTTGACTTCTCCTTGTAAACATTCCTGCCCCCAAAACAATAAATAAATATATATATATTCGTAATTCATTTGATATTCATTAGTTTGTATGCTGGCTGCACTTTCCATCACATTGGCAGGGCAGTACATCATCTACAGTGACAGTTGGCAGAATCTCCCTCTATGTTTTATTGAATGCTACTCGTGTCAGGATGTATTGGAAGTCCCAGTCTCTCTTCCCTCTCTCCCCCTAGAGTCTCAGTCAGTTAAGAGGCCTCACCAAGGATGCTAAAACAGCCCACAGTCATCACCAGGGGTCCTCTACAGTACCACACCATAGGCTGCTGCTCTGGGTGGAAATGTAGGGTATTCTCTTCAAAATGAGCGGATGAACTGAGAAATGAGAGAGAGACATATTGGTGCCTTTCAAAGTTTAAGACTGTTGACCCAGTTATGTAAGAAGGAATGTGGAAGTATGAATGCAGAATTCATGAGTTGAATCAGGTTTTCCTTGGGTTGATTTACGTGGTCTCAGACTAAGTAATATATGAACCTAAGTTTTAAATATTCCTTTATTCACCACTTTAGGCATAATTCAAGATCTGTGTTCAGTTCTCTGTGTTTTTGGTGAAAGACGAAAGGGAAACGATGTGCTGTCGTTACGTCTGTTAAGCAGTCTGTCACTGTGCCCAGTAAATGTCAGGACGTATTGACTCTCCTCGATACCTGTGCACTGCAGCGGTTCATTACTCAACGTGAGTAGTAAAGTAGAGGAGGCAGCGTTTACTTTATTTATAGGCTCTGTGTCTGGCCTCCGCCTAGTCGGAGGGGTTGGTACTGTATGGACTGAAGGTTAGATGGAAAAATGCATATTCCACTGTAGTTATCTGTCTGACTGCATTTATAAACATCTAGTTAGTATGTGGAGGGGCAAATTGTGTGATCGGGCTATTTAATTGATGTGGGCCAATTTAAAATCTGTGAACTCCTGTAATTTAGTTTTTGCTCTCAATTCTTCCTACGCTTATTCATTGAATTGCTTATTTCTCTGCTGACTGACATACTAGTTGATGGCAAACATTTAGAATTTCCTGTCATGTTTACTTGTTTAATCACCTGCTCTCTCAACTCTCCAAGCGAAAGTGAGTCTAATCGATTCCCCACAGGATTTGAACTGGAGTTGAAAAGCAGCTGTATTATGTGTTGTTGGGGGGTCGCAGATAGAACGCAGAGCTGAAAGAAAGACTGTTGGAGAGAGACAGGGAACAGAGAGAGATGGAACAGAGAGAGAGACAGGGAACAGAGAGAGACAGGGAACAGAGAGAGAGAGACAGGGAACAGAGAGAGAGACAGGGAACAGAGAGAGAGACAGGGAACAGAGAGAGAGACAGGGAACAGAGAGAGAGACGGGGAACAGAGAGAGAGACAGGGAACAGAGAGAGAGACAGGGAACAGAGAGCGAGATGGAACAGAGAGAGAGACAGGGAACAGAGAGAGAGAGATGGAACAGAGAGAGAGACAGGGCACAGAGAGAGAGACAGGGCACAGAGAGAGAGACAGGGCACAGAGAGAGAGACAGGGCACAGAGAGAGAGACAGGGCACAGAGAGAGAGACAGGGCACAGAGAGAGATAGGGAACAGAGAGAGACAGGGAACAGAGAGACGGAGGGGGAGTGGAGACGGGGAACAGAGAGAGACGGGGAACAGAGAGAGACGGGGAACAGAGAGAGACGGGGAACAGAGACGGGGAACAGAGAGAGACGGGGAACAGAGAGAGATGCGGAACAGAGAGAGACGGGGAACAGAGACGGAGAGAGAGTGGTAGTCAGAGAGCTGTTTGTGTAATGCTGCAGTGAGCTCTTCAAGGATACTGTTTTACCTTACATCATCCCAAAATGACAATCAATACAGAGTTTTGTTCGTCTGGGTCTGTCCTTCAACTTGCCATGTTTTACTCTTAGACTGCGTTTACTTGGGCTTCCAAATACAATTTACTAAATTGAAATGTATCGACAGACAGACTCCATGCAGGTTTAGGAATCATTTGAAATTGTCCATGACAGGCAGGGAGGCAGACGAGTAGGCAGGGAAGCGGATTGAAAGACTGGTACGTAGACAGGTAGGCAACAATACTCAAATCCTTCCATGTCCTTTTCTTCTTCGTTGGTTTCATAAGCTGCATGCAGCATTTCTCTGCTTGTTAAACCATGATCACTAAAGCCACTTCCCAACACTGCAAACACACAACGCTGAATGTGACTCGACTCCTAATAAACAGAGGGCTTTTAACATCCCTTTAAGACCTTCGTTTGGTCAGCTTTTTACGTGACAGGAATGTGCTTAGTAACAACAGGATGCTCGATACATGTTTATGTAAAGCAAGGCCATGTCAGTGTTTTCAATAATGGCACTATTAACTCTGAGAGATGTTTTATCACGGTGATGTTCTGTTTCCTGTCACTGGAACTGCTCTGCTCTTCAGTCTGTCAGATCAGAACTACAGGAGGACATGTTTGCCTGGTCGCCCTGACTCTGGATCAAAGTACCTTCTGTCTGTGCTGCTCTGTTGCTCAGGATAATACTGTGGGATTTTGTGGCTGTCCAAGCAGGGGTATGTAGTGGGGAACTGAGAAGTAGCCTATCTAGGAGCTTGACTGAAGTGTATATCGCTCTCTCTCTCAGCCCCCATGTGGCGTGAGGCCCAGCCAACAGAGTAACTCATAGAGACATTTTTGTTTGCAACTAAAGCAGCGAGGCTGAGAGTGATGATACAGCACGGCCATAAACATCTTTATTGATCCAGCTATAAAACTCACACTGTAGGATGGGGAGAAGGGACATGGCTGGGCTGGAGTTGTGTTATTTGTGTTATTATGCTCAATTAAATTGGCAGGGCCGTGTAATCTTGCTTAGACTAGGAGCAATAGGTCTAGCGAGAGAGGTTACTTCAATTGGTGAGGGAGAAACTGGCTCTATCAAAAGGGTGCCAAGTAATATGTGCTTTACACCCTATAGTGACACTGTGTGAAAACTCTCTTTGAAGAAATGGTTTTTCCTGGTCACTTCAAATGGTCAGACTGACCATCTGTAATGTGCTCTACGTTTCTAACCCGAATCCCTTCTTTCCCCGGTCCACAGAGAAGAAGGAGGTGACTCAGAGTCTGGAGAACTACACGTCTAAATGTCCTGGAGGAATGGAGGTTCTCACCCTGCCTGATGGACTCAAACTGCCCCCAGTACCGTTGAGCAAACTACCCATCGTCAGGTACGTCAGTCAGTCAATCGGATTTTTAAAGACCTTTTTCAGCAACAGTTGTCAGGTAAGTCAGTCAAAGGTGGTGAGGGGTCTCTGGGTCGTGTTTATTGAGAACGAATGGATGAAAACGCTCTGAAACTGAGAGAAATGGGGAGGTAAAATCTGACCTTGTCCAATAAGAAACGTCTGTTTTCGTGTTCCATTGCAAAACGTTTTGCTACGGTGTGCCCTAATGAACACAACCCTGGTGTATGAACTGTCATTCTGATTTGATGTAATCAATGTACCAATGAGCTCATCATTGTTTCCACACTGTTCTAACATTGAGTAGCTACTACTCTGAGTGGCCTGATTAATCAATAGACAATATTTCTTCCCGCTCAACAAAGTCAGGTCATTCTGACGATGGTGTAATGATTGAAATGTAGCTCTTCTCCTCCCTCCTGGTCAGAACAGAGTTATAGCTGTTTGCGAGCTAAGTGAACATTTTACATGACACTCTGATTTACAGAAGCATCTACTTGTAAATGTATTTATGGTGACATTTGACTTGTTTACGTTTCAGTAAAAGTCAGTCATATAGCAGAAATGACACCACTGTTCAATAGGCCTGGTTTGGCTAGTCTGGGGTTCTGTTGAATAGGTTTGGCTAATCTGGAGGCTCTGTTGAATAGGCTTGTCTGGATGCTCTGTTGAATAGGCTTGGCTAGTCTGGAGGCTCTGTTGAATAGGCTTGGCTAGTCTGGGGTTCTGTTGAATAGGTTTGGCTAATCTGGAGGCTCTGTTGAATAGGCTTGTCTGGAGGCTCTGTTGAATAGGCTTGGCTAGTCTGGAGGCTCTGTTGAATAGGTTTGGCTAGTCTGGAGGCTCTGTTGAATAGGCTTGGCTAGTCTGGAGGCTCTGTTGAATAGGCTTGGCTAGTCTGGAGGCTCTGTTGAATAGGCTTGGCTAGTCTGGAGGCTCTGTTGAATAGGCTTGGCTAGTCTGGAGGCTCTGTTGAATAGGTTTGTCTGGATGCTCTGTTGAATAGGCTTGTCTGGAGACTCTGTTGAATAGGCTTGGCTAGTCTGGGGGCTCTGTTGAATAGGCTTGGCTAGTCTGTGGGCTCTGTTGAATAGGCTTGGCTAGTCTGGAGGCTCTGTTGAATAGGCTAGTCTGGAGACTCTATTGAATAGGCTTGTCTGGAGGCTCTGTTGAATAGGCTAGTCTGGAGACTCTGTTGAATAGGCTTGTCTGGAGACTCTGTTGAATAGGCTTGTCTGGAGACTCTGTTGAATAGGCTAGTCTGGAGACTCTGTTGAATAGGCTAGTCTGGAGACTCTGTTGAATAGGCTAGTCTGGAGACTCTGTTGAATAGGCTAGTCTGGAGACTCTGTTGAATAGGCTAGTCTGGAGACTCTGTTGAATAGGCTAGTCTGGAGACTCTGTTGAATAGGCTAGTCTGGAGACTCTGTTGAATAGGCTTGTCTGGAGGCTCTGTTGAATAGGCTAGTCTGGAGACTATTGAATAGGCTTGTCTGGAGGCTCTGTTGAATAGGCTAGTCTGGAGACTTGAATAGGCTTGTCTGGAGACTCTGTTGAATAATTGTTTTTTCAACTATGTTTAGAGGTCCATGCATTGCTTTTGAAAAGAGTTTAAGATTTCCGTTTTTTGGTCGAAGAAGTTGGTAAATTGAGTTGGCTATTTTTAATTGATGCATTTCAAGTGAATGTATTTTATTTAGCCAAGTTAGTCATTGATAAGTAGTGCTGAGCGATAAACCGAAATGTTGCTTATTTTATGGCTTTTTAAATAACAGATGTCTGTCAAATGATTTGAATACAATTTTGGTCTTTTTTTTCCCCCCCGTGAGTTCAATGCGCACATTACACAGTTTCTCTGGAGATAAATCAGATCTAGCCTGAACTGTGTGATTTAGTAGTGAGTTGTAGTGTTTAACAGGCCAATACTCCACGTAGTTTAGAGCACAACACTTGGTAATTAACTACAGTAACCATAGTGCCTTGCTCATCGTCTAGTCAGGTCTGTGTCATGCGGAGATGTAGAGAACAGTTGTTGCCGCGTGAGGGATCTCTAACTGAAAACACATGATCAAAGTGATTCCTGATTGGTTTTCAGCGGTCATAAAAGCCTTATTTACTTTGACAAAAATCATTATTGAGTAGTTCTTCAGACGGTATAGGCAGCAGCTCTGTAGAGATGAGATGATTTGGAATAAATAATAGTCAAATAAAACAAATGTGATAATATACACAGCAGACAAAACATTTGATGAGTCATGTGAATAAATGATGGTTAATAAGTGATCAGCAGTAATGAGAAGTCACTGGGTTTTTATTCATTGTTTTATTCTGTGTTACAGCATTCAACCCACATAATCAAAATAAAAAAACTGACCTCAACAAGCGCTAATACAATAGTTCTTTAAAGGCAGCCTAGTGTTTAGGTTACAGTAAGTTCACTCAGAATTCTGCCCACTTGTCTTATATAGCCACTTTTTCTCCCTGTTTTCTATCTTCTCCGTATCCATCTACCTCTATTTGTGGGTTGGCAGGGGCCGTTAGTAGAACCAGGAGAGATGGAGGACCGTCTGTACCGTTTGTCTGTGTGTAGATAGATAGATAATGTCTGGCTACTCACAGAGGTGATAAGTGCTGTGTCTACTAGCACCAATTCACACCTTCACAGTGCTTTGCTCATTAAATGGCCTGAGCTTCAACCTCAGGACACAATTCACCAATTCTAGAGGTGTGTGTGTGTGTGTGTGTGTGTGTGTGTGTGTGTGTGTGTGTGTGTGTGTGTGTGTGTGTGTGTGTGTGTGTGTGTGTGTGTGTGTGTGTGTGTGTGTGTGTGTGTGTGTGTGTGTGTGTGTTTGGCTCATGTCACCATGCCAAAATCCATCTTATTTTCTCTCTCAGGACCTTTAATGTTCATGGCTGTGGAGATAAAAATCTTTCTCTCTGCCTCCTTCTCCATCTCCCATCCCCTGACAAACGATCTGACCTTAATGGCCACATGTACTCTTAAATCTCCATCCAGCATGGCCACCCCTCGGAGCCTGGTTCCTCTCTAGGTTTTCTTACTGGGTTCCTGTCTTTCTAGGGAGTTTTTCCTAGCCACTGTGCTCCTGCATCTTCATTGCTTGCTGTTTGGGGTTTTAGGCTGGGTTTCTGTACAGCACTTTTTGACATCAGCTGATGTAAAAAGGGCTTTATAAATACATTTGATTGATTGGTTGGTTCTCCCCTGCTACAGATCAGTGAAGCTGCTGGATCTGCCCGTCAGCCTGCGTCCCCACAAGCAGAAAGGCCTTCTGGAAAACAACATGTCCTCCAAGAGTCCCTTCATCTACTCTCCCATCATCATGCACACCAGAGGAGAGGAGCGCACCAAGAAGATAGGTGGGCACACACACTCACACTCACACTCACACACCCTTCTGAAGTTGCCATGTCAAAGTAAAACAGTTTTAGGCCTACTAATATTTTCATTGTAAAACATCTATAAATAACCGTGATGAAATTAATTCATCCTTTATACACGCTTGGCTAATGCCATAATTAAACCAGGAGCTCGAGCTCCTGAATGTTATAATTTTTGGGGGGATCTGAAAACCCTCCAGTTTTAGCAGACTTTCTCATGATTGTGACGGATGACTTCTCAGGATGAGTTCTACTCTGGCTTCTCACGGAATCCAAGGAGTGTGAACTCTTTCTCTCTCTCTCTCTGATACAGTGCCAAATCAGATGGACTCAACACAATGGCTGTTGTTAGAATTGTTATCGAGTTTTTCAGTATGACTGAAAGCCATTCCATCTTTGTCCGTTCACTGTTTGTTCATTGTAGTCTCCCTTTGAGTGTAGTTGTCCTGTCTTAGTGTGATGCCGTCTGCGCTCAGATACTGTACTTTGAGTGTAGTTGTGTCCTGTCTTAGTGTGATGCCGTCTGCGCTCAGATACTGTACTTTGAGTGTAGTTGTGTCCTGTCTTAGTGTGATGCCGTCTGCACTCAGATACTGTACTTTGAGTGTAGTTGTGTCCTGTCTTAGTGTGATGCCGCCTGCGCTCAGATACTGTACTTTGAGTGTAGTTGTGTCCTGTCTTAGTGTGATGCCGTCTGCGCTCAGATACTGTACTTTGAGTGTAGTTGTGTCCTGTCTTAGTGTGATGCCGTCTGCACTCAGATACTGTACTTTGAGTGTAGTTGTGTCCTGTCTTAGTGTGATGCCGTCTGCGCTCAGATACTGTACTTTGAGTGTAGTTGTGTCCTGTCTTAGTGTGATGCCGTCTGCGCTCAGATACTGTACTTTGAGTGTAGTTGTGTCCTGTCTTAGTGTGATGCCGTCTGCGCTCAGATACTGTACTTTCCTTACAGCTTGTTCTTTCATCACGCAGGCTATATTGAACAGTGAATCATTACACACAGACACACACACACACACACACAGACACACACACACACAGGCATCTGTGTGAATAAAACATCAGGGACACTGAGTTGTAGGATAGCGTCATCACCTCCCACGCCTGATTTATCAGTATAATATCACCGCTTCCAGACTAACAAGATTGACAGTCACGTCTTCACCGGAAAATAAACAAACAAGTCAAGAGGGGAAAAAATAACAACAAATACATTTAAATATCTATTCAATAGATAAAGTGCTTTCCGTGTTATCTATAATTCATTGGTTTAATTTTGTTGTAGTTTCCTGCCTGCCTGCTCCTGTCAGGCTTTCTCTCTCTGTCTCTCTCTGTCTCTCTCTGTCTCTCTCTGTCTCTCTCTCTCTGTCTCTCTCTGTCTCTCTCTGTCTCTCTCTCTCTGTCTCTCTCTGTCTCTCTCTGTCTCTCTCTGTCTCTCTCTGTCTGTCTCTCTCTCTGTCTGTCTCTCTCTCTGTCTATCTAGTAGATATGGGAGTTTTTCAAAATTGGATTTGTTTTCGAATTCTTTGTGGATCTGTGTAATCTGAGGGAAATATGTCTCCCTAATATGATCATACATTGGGCAGGAGGTTAGGAAGTGCAGCTCAGTTTCCACCTCATTTTGTGGGCAGTGAGCACATAGCCTGTCTTCTCTTGAGAGCTATGTCTGCCTACGGCGGCCTTTCTCAATAGCAAGGCTATGCTCACTGAGTCTGTACATAGTCAAGGCTTTCCTTAATTTTGGGTCAGTCACAGTGGTCAGGTATTCTGCCGCTGTGTACTCTCTGTGTAGGGCCAAATAGCATTCTAGTTTGCTCTGTTTTTTTCCAATTTTTTTTCCAATGTGTTAAGTAATTATCTTTTTGTTTTCTCATGATTTGGTTGGGTCTAATTGTGCTGTTGTCCTGGGGCTCTGTAGGGTGTGTTTGTGTTTGTGAACAGAGCCCCAGGACCAGCTTGCTTAGGGGACTCTTCTCCAGGTTCATCTCTCTGTAGGTGATGGCTTTGTTATGGAAGGTTTGTGAATCACTTCCTTTTAGGTGGTTGTAGAATTTAACAGCTCTTTTCTGGATTTTGATAATTAGTGGGTATCGGCCTAATTCTGCTCTGCATGCATTATTTGGTGTTCTACGTTGTACACGGAGGATATTTTTGCAGAATTCTGCGTGCAGAGTCTCAATTTGGTGTTTGTCCCATTTTGTGAAGTCTTGGTTGGTGAGCGGACCCCAGACCTCACAACCATAAAGGGCAATGGGCTCTATGACTGATTCAAGTATTTTTAGCCAAATCCTAATTGGTATGTTGAAATTTATGTTTCTTTTGATGGCATAGAATGCCCTTCTTGCCTTGTCTCTCAGATCGTTCACAGCTTTGTGGAAGTTACCTGTGGCGCTGATGTTTAGGCCAAGGTATGTATAGTTTTTTTGTGTGCTCTAGGGCAACAGTGTCTAGATGGAATTTATATTTGTGGTCCTGGTGACTGGACCTTTTTTGGAACACCATTATTTTGTTTTTACTGAGATTTACTGTCAGGGCCAGGTCTGTCAGGGCCCAGGTCTGTCAGGGCCCAGGTCTGTCAGGGCCCAGGTCTGTCAGGGCCCAGGTCTGACAGAATCTGTGCATAAGATCTAGGTGCTGCT